>NW_026613541.1:135000-147500 GCF_026213295.1 Gadus chalcogrammus
TACTGTGGAGACGGTGGCCTTCCCATTGGAACACACTTTGGACCCTACGAAGGACACAGGACAGATGAAGAGGGAGCCCTGGAGAGTGGATACTCCTGGGAGGTCAGTGTGTTTGTATTCATTTATTTTGATCTAGTCTTGTGTGTGTGCTTGTGTGTTTATTGGATGGCATAGAGTCTGATTAACACATTTCTCCAGATCTACAAGAGCAGACACAATGATTACATTGATGCAAAGAGAGAGACACTTTCTAACTGGATGAGGTAGGACCCTATTCACTTTTATACCATCTACTGCATGAATAATGTTCACAATTTTCTTACTTACATTACTTGATTGATAACATTTATATTTCTCCATGTCTGTTATCTGATTAGATCCACAATATTTTCTGTGTTGCTATGACATATGCAGAAGATACACTGTAAAGGTGTGTTGACGTACCTGTCTGTGTGTTAGGTACGTCAATTGTGCTCGTAATGAAGAGGAACAGAACCTAATAGCGTTTCAGCACAAAGGAGGGATTCTGTATCGCTCCTGTGGCCTCGTGACTTCAGGAGCAGAGCTCTTGGTCTGGTATGGGGACGAATACGCCAGACATCTGGGAATCGGATTTGATCGACTGTGGAACAACAAGAGCTCTACTAAGGTCTGCCTTTCTGTCAGGGTTTGGTTTCTATGCGGCACTTCATGACCACATCTCTCATTTTAATTCAAAAGAGCTTGGACAATAAACATCTACATTAACAAAGCAGTCAAGAAATTATACAGGAAATAGTAAAGTTTTAACATAAATTTAAATATAATAAACAAAAGATGACAACATAATAGGAAATATATTCTTACTTGGAAAAATGTCTCAATGAAAAATATACAGTACCATGGAGGTTTCAAAAAAACAATCCAATTATACAAATTCAGGTATGCTTGATTAGGATGTGCAGCCTTATCAAGCCCCAAAGCCTAAAGCACCTGACTCTGACCAGGTGAGGCTGCTTAAACCAGCCATCAGCAGCACTCTCAAAAATAAAATACATATGACTCTCTCTTTCTCCTAGGAGGGAAATCCCAGCTGACACCAGCACAGGCTTTCCCCTGTCCCGAGTGTCCGTACTCCTACACGTCTCAGATCTTCCTCCACAAACACATGAAGAGGAGCCATGGCGACCTGTACGGCCGACTGCTGAGGAGTGGAGAAATCAAGGTGGAGCCTAGTCTCCTCCCATACGTCGCAGCCTCCTATCAAGAACCGATCGGAGCCTCCCCGGGAACCGTCCAAAGCACAAGCCAGATTCCAGCAGAAGGAGCCGGACGCCACAGATGTGAGAAGTGCAGTAAAACCTTTAGTCGCTCTGATAGTCTGAAGAGACACCAGCGCATCCACACGGGAGAGAAACCATACCACTGTAAACAGTGTGGGAAAACATTTAGTCAGTCTGGTCATCTGACTGTACACCAGCGCATCCACACAGGAGAGAAACCATACCACTGTCAACAGTGTGGGGAAACATTTAGTCTATCTGGTGATCTGAAGAAACACCAGCGCATCCACACAGGAGAGAAACCATACCACTGTAAACAGTGTGGGAAAACGTTTAGTAGATCTGATACTCTGAAGGAACACCAACGCATCCACACAGGAGAGAAACCATACCACTGTAAACAGTGTGGGAAAACATTTAGTCAATCTGGTCGTCTCAAGCGTCACACACAACTTCACAGAGGAGTCTCCACCCAAACAACCATGTGAAGAAACTAAATGGTTCCCAGACATCTGTTATTCAGATCTAATCGAACATGGTCCTTGCTGTTATATGTTAAAAGGGCACATGAACGGTTAATTGTTTATCTTATCAACTTTATGTATTTATTTATATTCATGTCTGTATGAGTGAAGGTTTTTACCCGAAAAATAGTTTGAGAGAGATAATGTTAACTGAATTATTCTCTGACGTCATTGTTATATTTATTACATTTGTATGTATTTATTTATTTATCCTGTAGAAATTCAAATAAAATCAGATATGCAGTGTTGAGATGTCTGGTTTTGTCTGGATAGAATAGATGCAGTCCAACATGTTGGTGAATTATATTTGATATGCTGTTATGTATAACGTAGAATTCAAAGGATGAGCTGAGGTCCCGTTACTGACCACCAGAGGGAACCACAGCTACCACGAAGATGTTCCCCTTCCCCGGATTCAGTGACATTTTGAATTAATTATTGATAATTATGTTTCAATCTTCCAATAATAATTACTATTCACCGTCCTTCAATGGAAGTGAGAAAAAAAAGGATGTCTGATTTAAACCGTTGAAGAGGCCTGTGATTTGGTAGGCTAATACAGTGAACAAATGATAGATATATCAACCAGTGGCGGTGGGTCAATAGAGGGCGCTAGGGCGCCGCCCCTCCGTGAAATATTCACTTCAATATACAAAGCTGCAAACTTGTCGCTTTTCTGCGACAATCGCCGTTTTCTTGGTCTATTTGGTCATTCACGTGAATCGTGCAGAACCGGAGAGTTTTGTTTTTTGGGGGGGGGGGGGGGGGTCCAGAATTGCGAAAAATTATAAGTATAAAAAAAACATACAAACTGGTAAGCTTTTCCCACCATCGTATTGGTTTAAATTTAAATAAGCCATTTTTTTAAGCCAATCGTGAAAAGGCCGACAGTCGGCTGACTGGATCTGGCACTCAAATTGTCTTGACCCCGGTGGAGGAGCTGTTAATAAACATAAAATCAGGGCGCCCTGGCATGGAGGGGGTACCTGGAGGTAGCCCATGGAAAGCCAAGAAGGCCACAATCCGGCCCTAGAATGGCGCGGTAAAAGTGCAAAACCGCACGGAAACCGTACGGATTCCGTGCGGTTTGGCAAGAATTCCGTACGGAAACCGTATGAGTTCCGTACGGTTTTGAATGACTAATAGCCGCGGCTATTAGTCATTCACTCCGGCTATTAGTCATTCACTCCGGCTATTAGTTATTCACTCCGGCTATTAGGTATGCAGAACGAGCCCCTCCCTCTTCTTTGCTTGACCACTAAGTTTGAAGGCTGTCTAACCAATCAGTGAAGAGAAATACCAGACTAAAGTAACGCATTGTCGAGACTAGAGCTGCAGTGCCTCCATGTTTCGCCGTAACATAAAGCTGTGTTGTCTTTACTAGTTTCACTGCAATGTAATGACCACCACTAGCTAGTGGAAAATACATTTGTGTCTAGTACAGTGTTATGTTAGGCTATAATTGTGATGGCAAAATGTGCGAAATAGCCGTCAATATTCGGGGGTGTCCACATCCCTCGATTGTTGCGTGTCCCCCGATCTAAATGTTCTCAATATGGCATTTCACTATTATATATATATTCCGTTGCGTGGCTGTCCTGGGAGAGCCGTATACGCAGCGTGACTATGACTTTCCGAGCGGATCATGGGGGGCTCTTCAATCATTTATTGAGGGGGGACCGACCAGAGAGTTCTGTACCCTCCTCATCGACCAAATACAGAACTTCTTTATATCTGAAGGTCCTGAGGGCAACACAACCCTGGCCCTGAACAGTGTTGGTAAGCTTTGAATTTAATTTATGGTATTGGGCGTTGCAATTTAGAGTTTTTAACATGCATTTAAAATGAGCAACAAACTTTAATAACCTTGTGCTTTTCCCCTTATCACAGCATTGCAGAAAGGACAGTACAGGCTGGTGGGGAAGATGATTGCCCTCTGCCTGGTGCAGGGGCAGGTCTCTCCGAGATTCCTATCACAGCGCCTCTACATACAGGTTTGTAAGCTGTCCCCTCTTCCTGCCAAGCTCCAAAAGGCAAGTAAATGGTTAATGTTAATTGAAACCACTTTTTGGAGAAGTGTTTTTGTGTCAAGATACTGTGTGGTGTGCTCTATAGTGTACTGATGTTGAATTTCATTGTATGATTTATGTCATACACATATGTCAATGCATTCTTTACTGTTAGAAGATAATTTGTGCCATGAAAGTGCTTAGAAATCCCAAATAATGATTATTGTTCCTAATGTATGATATTAGATTGCAGATGCCACACATGTGGAAGGTGCCAGGGAGGCTATGGAGGAGGCCACAGACGAGCTCTCCCTCATGGGCTCCTTCTCCTTTGTGCGGAGCCTCCCGCATAGGGATGAGCTGCTGGGGGCAGCCCTCAACTTCCTCACAGAGGGCCGTATTTTGACTGCTCTCAATCAGTAAGTGGAGCTTGGAATTGACTATTTAATGGACTGAGACCTTTGTGTTGGAGTGAAAAGTTATCATGTGTTCCAAAATAATCTAAATTTATATTAATTGAAAGGATTCCTTGTCTAATTGATTTTTATCTTCACATTATGTACAATGGAGTAGGCTGGAACAGGCTTCAGAGCAACAGACCTTATATTTTCTATGATCTATTATCTCATTGATTTTACAGATTCAAAGAAGGGTTGGAGACCTTCGGGATTCTAGCTCTTTTGAGGATCCACCATGAGGAGCTCAAGGGGGTCTTCATGGACACACCTGAGCCGCTGCTGGCCTCCCGGTTGGAGTCCACATTCATGACGTCCTACCTGTCTGAGCCGGGCTCCAATCGGAGGAGGAAGGAGGCCAGGACCCTTATATATTGGAGGGACTGGCTGATCGAGGTGGAGGGTAAGGAAGTGTTTCTATCTACAACCCTTATCTATCTAATTGTTCTTTGTTAATATATGCTTATTCTGAATTTGATGCCAGCAACACAATTCAAAACAGGGGACCACCAAAGAGGAAAGCTGTAGAATGCTCAAAAAACAACAATGTTCAACTGTTTCAACATTAGTAACTGGTAACAGGTGATATTATCATGAATGGATATAAAAGGGGCATCCTGTAGAAGTTAAGTCTTCACAAACAATAATGGGTCACAATACACAAAGGAAAAATACAAGACTGTTTACAGCTCTGCATGAATGAACAAATGCACACATGAAAAATATTTACTATTTGATTTGTGAACCTAGGCATACCTGTAAATACAGCACTGCATAGGGAATTATAGTGAACCGATTGTGACAGAACCAGCATAACACATTTTATATTTTTTTCGAAAGAATGACACTATTAGTGCACACTTAGGGTTAAACAAGGACTTTTGAACATTTCTATTGTGATCTGAGAAATGCAACATAAACCAACATAAAACATAACCTTAATTTCTCTGCTGAGATTAATAAAGTATATCTTATCTTAACTAAGGACGACGAAAGATTGGCACATGTCAGGCAGTGTAAAATTCCTGTTAATGTTCACATGCGGTCGTTCTTACAAGTTATCTCTTATGTACTAACAGATGGAGATACGAGTCTCACCCTGGGGGCGGTTCTGGCGTTTGCCACGGGCCTCAAAAGGATTCCTGCTGTGGGTTTTCCCATCGGACCCCGGCTTGAATTCCTCCATGAGGAAGATGGACCGGCCCTTTTCCCCACGGCCAATACCTGTTCCCTGGTCCTCAGGCTACCGGTGTATCCGGAGTACAATCGATTTAAGGAGGCCATGGAGGAAGGTGCCCAACCCCGTGGAAGGACGCTTGGAGTGCTCCCCCACACACACACAGGGAAGGACGCTTGGAGTGCCCCACACACACAGGGAAGGACGCTTGGAGTGCCCCCACACACACACACACACACACACAGGGAAGGACGCTTGGAGTGCCCCACACACACACACACACACAGGGAAGGACGCTTGGAGTGCCCCCACACACACAGGGAAGGACGCTTGGAGGGCCCCCACACACACACACACACACACAGGGTAGGACGCTTGGAGTGCCCCCACACACACACAGGGAAGGACGCTTGGAGTGCCCCACACACACACAGGGAAGGACGCTTGGAGTGCCCCCACACACACACACACAGGGAAGGACGCTTGGAGTGCCCCCACACACACACACACACACACACACACACAGGGAAGGACGCTTGGAGTGCCCCCACACACACACACACACACACACACAGGGAAGGACGCTTGGAGTGCCCCCACACACACACACACACACACACACACACAGGGAAGGACGCTTGGAGTGCTCCCCCACACACACACAGGGAAGGACGCTTGGAGTGCCCCCACACACACACAGGGAAGGACGCTTGGAGTGCCCCACACACACACAGGGAAGGACGCTTGGAGTGCCCCCACACACACACACACACAGGGAAGGACGCTTGGAGTGCCCCCACACACACACACACACACACACAGGGAAGGACGCTTGGAGTGCCCCCACACACACACACACACACACACACACACCTTTTTTCCCACTCATGACCTGCACCTTGACGTGGTGAGTGGGCTTTCCACCAAGCCAGGTCAAACTATTGTGTTCCAGACTCACTATGTTAAAGGTAAACAAAAACAAATGTCTGACTGCAACAAAGTGCTCTATCTCTGTAAAGTACAGTGGGGAATTACAAAAGTCCTACATGGTTGAACTGTATCTTCCAAATGTTACAGACAGACTTCTCAGTGACTTGGCTGAATTCATTGGCTTGGCTGCGTTCTGTTCCTGTTGTGGTAATAAGAAGTAGAGCCCCCCCATCTTCATCTGCCTGCAGCTGCCTTCTCCAGGTCAACTTCGTCCTGAATGGGCTTCCTTCCAATCGGGCCCTGCTCCTCACATTAAGCATAGCCCAACTTTACCAAGACGCAGATGTTTTTTTCACTGCTATCCCTCAATAAAGTTTCTTTGATGTGTTGTTAATTATGTATGACTAATGCTGCCCTACTGCGTGAAAGGTGTGAAAACTTTGGGATAGCTTATGGTCATGATGTTTACGTTGAGAAATATGTAGTAGGCCTACTGCTTAGAAATTAATTTTTATGAAGCTTGTTTATATGCTATTTCCCATGATTTCATTGCTGTGAGTTGTGAAGATTATACAAATAAATAGTAAATGCGCTGAATCAGAATACTCATTTCCCATGATGATATATTAACATTGCATTGCTGCAAGATTTGTGAAGATTATACAAATACATTTTAAATCCGCTGAATCAGAATACTCTATCAAAACTTTAGTGATGGATTGTAAATGCCCTTACCGAAGTACTGTACAATAAGTGCAATTTGGAGGTACACTTGTATTTCACTTGAGTATTTAATTAAACCGACTTATCTCCAGATGTTTGCGATAAACTGGAGGATGACGGTAGAAAATCCTAAAAAATAAATGATTGAAGAGCCCCCCATGATCCGCTCGGAAAGTCATAGTCACGCTCATTACAGGTGTTTTTAAAATGCGTATACGGCTCTCACATGACAGCCACGCAACGGACACATCATCTTACATCATTTGATGAATTGCTGTATTAAACCAGCAAACCATCGCAAGGAAATGTAACAAAGCTGTAGCTGAAAGATTCATCCACAAACATCAGAATAGAAAAACACTGGCAGGGACCATTTTAGCGCATAATGACTACTGCTGCCTATGCTTGTGGCAGTAATGCAATTCTGCTGAATTATTTGGAGGACTTATAGCCTACTTGTAGTGAAGTATTTTTAACAGTGTGTGGAATCTACAGCTGGTCACTTTCACTGGCTAAGCAAAATGAATCCCGAACAGTTGAACCTCTGAATTGATCCTGAAAGCCTATGTCCTAGAATAATTCATTTGTATTCCGTTTTAGGCCATCTCACTAAAGGTCACTTAATAGCCTATTTAAGCTCACCAAGTCCAGTATTCAGAATTCAAAGCATTTATTCACAAATACGTTCTATTTTTTTGACAAGCGGAGCCGACAGTCCTGTGCAAGTAGCCTATGCAAATTAGCCATGTGCGCCAAACAGAAGATACGCAATGAACTGATTGTTGCGCATTGTTGTGGATATGTAGGCTGATTAGTTGTGGTTGTTTGTGGTCTTAGTGAAACAGCCTAGCCTTGGAGTTGGAGTGATTGTGTGAATGTGCGAGAGAGAGCGCACCTGCCGAGGTGATGTTGGGCTTGTTGTGGGCTTATATGTGATCAATGATGTATCTGTCTGATCGTATTAGCTGTAGATGGATGGTTAAATAATGTCACAAGATCGGTCATACTGCAGGCTCTCATTTGCAAATGCACTGATTGTGTGCCCGTCTCCGATATGGTATATACCTGGCATTTATTCAGTTCATGTTCTTCTGAGTGCGCAAGAACGTGCCAATTATTGTCGTGTTTGCATTGTAATGCACAACTTTGCCCCTGCCTGTTATAAAATAACGTGCATCCCAACAACTTTAGCCAATGCAGGCTCCTATTGCTTTACCAGTGTTTAAAGTGTGTGCGTGTTGTGGCAACCCGCCACGTTGAGCGCACCAACTCCTCCCAAACAGGACAGCATTTCGTTGTTGAAAGCCAAAAAAGGCATATTTAATTACAGAACATAAAAGTCTCTCCAAAACACAAATAACGTAAACCTTGAGGAATCCACGGTCCCCTCCTTCGTGGATGGAATCCCGTCACCCACGAGGACCGGTCTCTCCGTGCAGGAGCTCCAAGGCTGGGAGAGCCCCGAATGAGTGGAGAAGCGGGCTATTTAAGCCCTGCTTCTCCACTTGTTCCTCAGGTGCTCCCAATAGCCTTAATTGGCCTGGGCCGGGTTGCCACACTCCTCCACCCTTTGATGAAGCCTCGGGTGGCCTTTCGGAGGTGGCAGCGGTCCGGCGCGCAGCATGGCTGCTTCTGCTGCCGGCGTGGCTCGCCTCGCGGCCTAGTCTCCCGCAGTCTCGTCTCCCGCGACCTCGTCTCCCGCGGCCTCGTCTCCCGCGGCCTCGTCTCCCGCGGCCTCGTCTCCCGCAGCCTCGTCTCGGGCTGCGTCGTCTCTGGCGGCGTCGTCTCTGGCGGCGTGTCGTCTCTGGCGGCATCGTCTCTGGCGGCGTCGTCTCTGTTGCGTCGACTCCGGCTGCGTCGGCCCCGGCTGCGTCGGCTCCGGTTTGGGGGTGGCTTGAGGTGGGCGCTCCCACCCAAAATGGCCCGTAGCTCGGTCGAGTTGCCTGCATTCTCCACCATATGTGGCAACCCGCCACGTTGAGCGCACCAACTCCTCCCAAACAGGACAGCATTTCGTTGTTGAAAGCCAAAAAAGGCATATTTAATTACAGAACATAAAAGTCTCTCCAAAACACAAATAACGTAAACCTTGAGGAATCCACGGTCCCCTCCTTCGTGGATGGAATCCCGTCACCCACGAGGACCGGTCTCTCCGTGCAGGAGCTCCAAGGCTGGGAGAGCCCCGAATGAGTGGAGAAGCGGGCTATTTAAGCCCTGCTTCTCCACTTGTTCCTCAGGTGCTCCCAATAGCCTTAATTGGCCTGGGCCGGGTTGCCACAGTGTGTGGGTTTGTGTGTGTGTGTGTGTGTGTGTGTGTGTGTGTGGTGTGTGTGTGTGTGTGTGTGTGTGTGTGTGTGTGTGTGTGTGTGTGTGTGTGTGTGTGTGTGTGTGTGTGTGTGTGTGTGTGTGTGTGTGTGTGTGTGTGTGTGTGTGTGTGTGTGTGTGTGTGTGTGTGTGTGTGTGTGCGTGTGTTGGCATGTAGGCTATAGATATAGATTGATTGTCTTGGCTTGCTTGCATCCATGAAATATTGTGATGTTATGGCCTACTCAATGGCCTACTCAATGCACACTGCCATCTCAATATATAGCCTAACATATACAAATATAGCACTGTACTAGACACAAATGTATTTTCCACTAGCTAGTGGTCATTACATTGTAGTGAAACTAGTAAAGACAACACAGCTTTATGTTACGGCGAAACATGGAGGCACAATGCGTTAGTCTCGACAATGCGTTACTTTAGTCTGGTATTTCTCTTCACTGATTGGTTAGACAGCCTTCAAACTTAGTGGTCAAGCAAAGAAGAGGGAGGGGCTCGTTCTGCATACCTAATAGCCGGAGTGAATAACTAATAGCCGGAGTGAATAACTAATAGCCGTATGGATTCCGTACGGAATTCTTGCCAAACCGCACGGAATCCGTACGGTTTCTCTACTGGTAACAAGTACTGGTAACAAACCACTGTCTGGACGGGAGCTCTACTGGTAACAAACCACTGTCTGGACCAAAGCTCTACTGGTAACAAACCACTGTCTGGACCGGAGCTCTACTGGTAACAAACCACTGTCTGGACCAGAGCTCTACTGGTAACAAACCACTGTCTGGACCAAAGCTCTACTGGTAACAAACCACTGTCTGGACCGGAGCTCTACTGGTAACAAACCACTGTCTGGACCAGAGCTCTACTGGTAACAAACCACTGTCTGGACGGGAGCTCTACTGGTAACAAACCACTGTCTGGACCAAAGCTCTACTGGTAACAAACCACTGTCTGGACCTGAGCTCTACTGGTAACAAACCACTGTCTGGACCAGAGCTCTACTGGTAACAAACCACTGTCTGGACCCAAGCTCTACTGGTAACAAACCACTGTCTGGACCAGAGCTCTACTGGTAACAAACCACTGTCTGGAACGGAGCTCTACTGGTAACAAACCACTGTCTGGACCGGAGCTCTACTGGTAACAAACCACTGTCTGGACCAGAGCTCTACTGGTAACAAACCACTGTCTGGACCAGAGCTCTACTGGTAACAAACCACTGTCTGGACCAGAGCTCTACTGGTAACAAACCACTGTGTGGACCAGAGCTCTACTGGTAACAAACCACTGTCTGGACCAGAGCTCTACTGGTAACAAACCACTGTGTGGACCAGAGCTCTACTGGTAACAAACCACTGTCTGGACCAGAGCTCTATTGGTAACAAACCACTGTCTGGACCAGAGCTCTACTGGTAACAAACCACTGTCTGGACCAGAGCTCTGACTTGACTTATAGGTTAAAGATAACTAGTTGATGCTATAGTTAGAGTCAAACACTGCCTGGTGTATGAATGGATTCCACGATCACAGACAGTGCTATTGTTGTCAATTGTTTGAAGACATGGTGATTGTCTCAGTAGAAGTGATGGTCATTATGCTCATGCAAGTCACCTCTTTATGTTAACCCATGTGTGTGGTATAGGGATTTGTTTTATTTGATTATGCATGGCTCATCTTACACATGTAACACATGTAGCAAACTATGTATTTTTTAAATCAGTTGAATTAATAAATTCACAAGTTGATTTTAATCCCTGAGTACCTCACTGATCTACATTTGATATACCTGCAATGTTTGAGATATATATTCATGCCACCTATTTGAATGCCATTTAAATAGGTTAGTACAAGGCCATGCACACACACACACACACACACACACACACACACACACACACACACACACACACACACACACACACACACACACACACACACACACACACACACACACACACACACACGATGCAAAGGAATTGGCTCCTACAGTCATACATATAAGTTATTCATTAGCTTATCTTACAACTGGGCTCAATAGTCTGTGATATTAGTTAATCAGTTACTTCAGGTGATCTTATAACTGGGTCAAATTGTCAGAGATATTAGTTATTCATTAACTTGCTGTTATGGGGTTGAACAGCTAAGGCCTTTAGTAAAGACTGGAACCACAAAGAGGGGACATAAAGTGAATAACAAAGAGGTTAAGTTAGTGTTAAGGTTCTACCTTAAAGCTTCTCCACACAGAGCAGCTGCTGGAGCACAAGTTGAATCAGTCTCTAAAGCGCCACCCAGTGGACAAAGATGGGACTAGTAATGATAGGATTTATGAAAACCAAACTTACTTTAGACACACGGATTGAGACTCCACTGTTGTGTGTGTGGTCATATCCTCCCTCCACACACTGATGAAGAGGTGATGGAGACTCCACTGTTGTGTGTGTGGTAATATCCTCCCTCCACACACTGATGAAGAGGTGATGGAGACTCCACTGTTGTGTGTGTGGTCATATCCTCCCTCCACACACTGATGAAGAGGTGATGGAGACTCCACTGTTGTGTGTGTGCTAATATCCTCCCTCCACAAACTGATGGGCAACCTGGATGGTGGTATATCCAGAGCTATATATATACTATACAGACTATATAGATGTACAGATATATAGTGTGTGTATATATGTATCAAATAAATGATTGTGATGTAAGTGCTTGATTGTCTAATTTCATTTGATGCCTCAAATAGTGACTTAAATAGGCCTATCTCCTTTACAGTAAAAGAACAGGGGTGTTTCTAAGTTTCATAAACATCCGGGGCTTAGGCCAGAGGGAAAATGCAATTATTTTGCATGCACATTTTTTCATAATGCTTTCCCTAAATAAACAAAACACACAGTTTATCATAGCTTTAAACAGCTGCCTGACTGCTGTGCTGCTCATCCCCAACATCTTAAGTTCCATTCAAGTTATTTCAGAGTAAAATGAATACAAGTGAGACAGACCTTACACACGTACACACACGGATCTGACTGGGGATAGGAGAGGTTAATTCACTTGAGGTGGTAAACAGGTTATATTTTTAAACTGTTCATTCTCTTGCC
>NW_026613542.1:2500-45000 GCF_026213295.1 Gadus chalcogrammus
GTTCAACCGATTGGATCTCCCTCCTGAGTCTCCAGATAAGCAGGTAAACTTGTCAAAGACCTTTCAGAAAATAATGTATAATTTAGCTGTGGAATATGTTTGGAGTGGAATGACAACTTTTTATTTGTCCTTATTTATAGTTTGTGCTGTTTGTGGGCGACTCGCATCTGCGTGCGTTGGTTGACCGTTACGTGAGGATGCCAGACGGTTGCCTTTCGTTTGGGTTCCTGTCTACGCCTGGGGCGTCTGCCGCTGAGCTCCGCACTGAGTTGCTGAACGCCGACATCCCCAGAACCCCCGACATCGTTTGCTTGCTGGCTCCGAGCAACAACCTCACGGCGACGCCCGGCATCGAAGCGGCTGGAGTTGCCTTCGATGGACTTCTGAGAGCTGCCCGCAGTCGATGGCCTAAGGTAGTTTTTGTTACAAAATAAAGTGTATTTTCAAGGCAGACTATTTAACAGAATTGTATAGTGTGTAATCCAAAACTTTTGTGCGGATCAGGTGTTTGTGCTCGATTTCCCTCCCCGGCTGGCGAGTGAATTGGCACCGCAACAATTCCTTCGAGAGGAGTTTCGTCGCGTTGCAGCAAAGAACGGTATGTAAAAATGATTAAGAGATAATGTCAGTATTGAATATCTTTGTAGGAAAGCTTTTAGTGTATCAACACCACCTCTTGTTACCACGTGTAAAATATGTATATAGTGTATGGTTTAATATTTGTTTTCTTCTGCAGGTGTAGAGTACTGCGTCACAGCTGACCGCTTTCCGCTGGACTCGCGTGCCTTGTGGAGTCGTGATGGGGTAAGTCGTGTTATAACTTGGCACGTGAGAAATTCATGTAATGTCATTTTTATATGGCAAAAGCAGTTTATTTCAATAATAACCCGTGCTTCTCATTATAATAGATCCACCTGAGTGACGATCTGGGGATGCCGCTTCTCGCGAAGCTTCTGTGGCACTTCTCCTTTCGGCAGCTACAGTCACCTCTGCCTGCTACACCTCCGCCTGTGTCTCCTCCCAAGTCACCCCCGACTGTGAGACCCTTTGCTACCACCGTGGTTGTGAAGGGAGGTTTCACGTCCACGTCCCCTTGACCCCTTCAAGGAAACTGTCGTCGGACGTCGCGGAAAGGTAAAAGTTATACAATTTTGAAGAGCTTTAGTTTTAGTTAGGCCACATTTATTGAATACTAATTCCCCCTATGTGTTTATAGCGCAGCCAACCTGAGTCCTGGGATGCGCCTGAGGACTGGGATCAGTCTTCCGTGCGAATCCTTCCTCATGAGGTTTGTACATTGGTATGATAGCTGATGGGAAATTAAACCGTAATGATGCGTACATTTGTTGTTTCATTGAAATGCTATTCCTATAAGACAAGGCAAATGGTCAATGGCTCAATTCTGTTTTTTATTTCTAGGTTTGTGTGCCTCCTCTGGTCCTGAGGGAGTGCTTTGTCGTGCTAAACCCTATCCGGTTTAGCACTGACAAGTTGGCTGCAATGGATCGCATTGTTCCATCCAACCTTGACGTCCCCATGGGGAATCGCTCAAAGGTAATTTGTGTGATTTTAATATTAACCGTTTGTGAGTGCATACATATTAATAGTGCCTGTAATCCTATATGACAAGCTTTACATTGTATGGTACAGATAGTTGCATTGATAACAAATGTGTTATATTTCATTACCTGTTATCATTTCCGTTCTCTTCCATTATGATAGAAACGGAAGGTGGCACATGGAACCACGGCTGTGGTCTCCAAAGGAAAGAAGGCCCGCCTTGAGGTTGGTCATTTCTCATTGAAATATGTACTTGTTTTTTGGTTGAAACACAGGAACAACTATTTTTTGATTTCGCCTTTAATACAAGAGATAGTCCAACATTCTCTGTGTAGGTATTGTTTTGCCAATGATTTACAATTATTTTCCAGGCACTTCAAACTCCAGCAAGGATTGCCAAACCTTCGAAGCTGGTACCTCCCCCTCGACCTGTGCCAGAAGCTGCTGTACCAGCCACTCTGGAGGGCGTACCTCCTCCTCCACCTGTTCCAGAAGCTGCTGTACCAGCCACTCTGGAGGGCAGCGTCTTTGTGCCTTCGAGCAAGGTAATTTGCATACAACATGTGATGATTACACACATTCAGTGAATAGAGTGCAGTTCTCTATTCTTTTGATATTTTCTCTAAGTTCCCTTTAAGAAAGTGTAATTTTGTGTTTCCATTTCTCAATTGTAATGTACATATAATTCTTACTATGTCATTACAGTTTGCTCAACCGGAGGGGGGTGACCAGACTCTGTGTGTTGATGAGTGGCCGTTCCTTCAAACAGAGTTTTGTGAGGTAAAGGAATGGGGGAAAAAAAGAGCATCTTGTAATATTTTGGTTTTGTTGTTAAATTTGTATGTAGCGCCACAAAATACAGGCGTGCACAACACTATGTTTGTTACTGTTTTAAATAAACTACATTAGCAGTAAGTTCTTTGAACTGCCCACTTTTCAATTTTCATGCAATTGTATCTCTCATGATAATTTTGCTCCCTTACCTCATTGTAGAAGGTGAACCAGCCAACTGCTCGGGTTGTCTCTGGACAGAGAAAACAAGAGGAGCCAACACCTTGGGGGCCAAAAGTTGTGATGGCCCAGGCTGATAAACCAACAGCTAATGAGACCAGCTTCTTGGGATGTTCAACCAAGGTAATGACAACAATATAAAAAATGATTTGCAAATAAGCAATCAATCTGTTCCAGGATCAGTATCTAGAAACATTTACATTTTTACTTCATAATTACAATCAACATAGTTGAACTGTTTTTAACATGTTCTTGGTAATATCTACACACTATCAATTGGAAATGTCAAGAAGGTTGGCTGATGAACTTGTTGTGCTCATTTTAATTATTTAAACTGAACTGAAATAAAAGTTTTCTTTGTCCTTAATTCTGTTCACCACTATACACCAAATGTCCCCTTTTCTATGGCTTATCAGTTTGCATGTAGGGGTAAACCTACATTTTTTAACATTCGTAATGTTTGTGATTGCAGATGACACACATTGAGGACCATGAGCCGTTTGAACCAGCACCTGAGGTCACTGCGAGCAGTCAGCAGGTATGTAATTACTAGTGGAAAAATTGTATACCAACGGGAAAAGCCACAGCTTAAGAGACCCATTTTGTTTTGATGTGTTTATTCTTTTAAAACATTGATATGGTGTAAGTGTGCAGTTCTGACTAATTTGCCTATACTATGTACATTTTCAAATTACTTACTGGGAACCAACATGCTTTTAAAAACACTGAATTGTCATTTCAGCAGAGCCCGCCTGAGGACAATGGCCAGCTTGAAGATCGTCATGTAACACTTGGCAATCAGAAGGTACTTATTTTTAACATGTTATTCCCTGTTCCTTGTGAGTTTTCCTGCCATTTATTAGATCTTGGAAATTAGTTAAAGTAATGTTAATATCATGTACAATTCCGTTTTCCCATTATACACAGCCATGAACTACAGCTGATTGATTCCTAGCCTTTTTTATGAATTCCTTGTTAATTTCGATATAAACTATTGGTTACACTCCTTTTTGATTGAACTACTGTTGTGCTTTTAGGCACCCTGTGATTTTGCACCTGCCAGAGCTGCTACATCAAGTCATGTGACTTATGACAACCCTGGGTGTCTTCAAGGATCGTTTGACCAGAGCAGCCACATATTCGGGGAAAATGCAGGTAAGCAGTGTGCTACAAATGGCATAGCGGCGATTATGACCCACACCACCCATAGCGTTCTCAAATGGAAAAAAAAGAACATTCATCATATTCTAAAACAAGGTAATGGCTTGTACACATCTATGCTAGAAAATAAGGAAATCAGTGCAGCCAAAACCAGTGGGCATATTTTCATTTCCGAGTTACCCAGACACTGCAAATTCAACAATAAATTATTTAGTTTGGAATATTTTGATACACTCACTGGAAGTCTTGATCAAAAGGATGATTATGACGCTTCTTTGCAAAACATAGCCATGCCTTTAGAAGAGGCTATTCAGAAGACACTGCTGCAGACAGACACATGCTTGCTCAACATCCAAGGAAGTGTCTGTGCCGTTTTCAAGGTCGAAACTGCTTTTGCAGTTTTCGATCCTCATTCTCGTAGTACTTGGGGTTCAGTTGCACCGGATGGAACCAGCATAGTAGCGCACTATGCTACTGTGTATGAGTTATATGACCATATTGAGAACCTTGTCAATTCCTTATATCAAAATCATCCACATGCTTTTGATATCCCAAACAAGGTGTTTGAAGTCACTGGTGTGAAAGCTGTTGAAGTAAACTCACCATTTACTGCTTTAACTGCACAGCCTGAAGCCAGCACTTTGGCACATGACGGTACTTTTGACACTGACAGTGGCTCGGATCTCTGTGTCCTTTCGGTGACAGACAGAAATTCCCTTGCAGTAAACACGTCTTTTTCCCTTGAAACTGTACACCCTGTAGCAAACACTTCTACATGTGACACAACTGTGAACATTGACAGTGATCTTCCAATTCACACCAATGGTGCATCAGATGTCTGTTTAATTTCTGTATCAGATAGACCCAATATAATATTTACTGGATTGACATTAAGCGAAAAAAACAGGATCTGCAACAAACTGAATATCGTACCAACTTTAGATCAAAATATTGTTGTACAACCCTTCGATATGGCACAGCCTGAACCATGCCATACAACATCCATTGAAGGTGACGGTAATTGTTTCTTT
Organism: Gadus chalcogrammus; assembly: GCF_026213295.1. Classification (NCBI taxonomy): domain Eukaryota; kingdom Metazoa; phylum Chordata; class Actinopteri; order Gadiformes; family Gadidae; genus Gadus; species Gadus chalcogrammus. Next base: position 7,264 of record NW_026613542.1, read on the forward strand.
CGTTCTCTTTCGTCTGTAATTACTGGTTGCGAGTCAAATCACAAGGCCTTTAGGAAGGCTGTGGTGAATCACATCTCAAATAATCCACTTCATTACATTACTTGTTTAAGACAAGAATTTGCTTCTGTGGAGCAATATCTCAGGGACTCAAAAATGAAATATGTTGGATCTTGGGCAACAGAGTTGGAAATACAAGCTTCTGCAGATTTGCTCTGTGTTGACGTTTACACATACAGTCAACAGAAATGGATTACGTTTACGGCAAACATTGAGCCGATTTCCAGAAAAGCTATATATCTGAAACACTGCAATGAACTCCATTATGAACCAATTGCATGTGTCAAAGAAAAAACCTCTCATACATGCTTTAGTTTAACTAGCTTCTGTGAAACGACTCACAAAATGTCCAATGCAGACCTTGTTTCACCACGTAAAAAATGTACTGATAAATTAAAAATTCTAAGACAAAAGAAAACATACGCAGAAGACACAGAACATAGGCAAGTTAAAAAGCTAAAAACACAACAAAGATATAATTGTGATAAACAGTATCAAGCAAATCGGAAAAATAGCAGTATCGAAAAATATGCTAATAATGAACTATTCAAAGAACAAGTAATGAACAGCAGTATTGAAAAATATGCTAATAATGAACTATTCAAAGAACAAGTAATGAACAGCAGTATTGAAAAATATGCTAATAATGAACTATTCAAAGAACAAGTAATGAACAGCAGTATTGAAAAATGCTAATAATGAACTATTCAAAGAACAAGTAATGAACAGCAGTATTGAAAAATATGCTAATAATGAACTATTCAAAGAAAAAGTAAAAAACAGCAGTATTGAAAAATATGCTAATAATGAACTATTCAAAGAAAAAGTAAAAAACAGCAGTATTGAAAAATATGGTAATAATGAACTATTCAAAGAAAAAGTAAAAACCAGCCGGTATTGAAAATATATATGCTAATAATGAACTATTCAAAGAACAAGTAATGAACAGCAGTATTGAAAAATATGCTAATAATCCGGCCCATCGTAACCAGTTGATTGAAAGTATTGTAATCAAATACAGAGATGATCCGGCTTATAAGCCCTCTGTAATTGAAAGAAACTGTCAAAGGCGACTTAATCTAACCCTCTTAAAACACAATATTGACTTTGTAATTGAGCTCCTTTCAAGAAGAGGTCAAACATGGACCAGAACATGTTTGTTGTGTATGTCACAGATTATTGTTCCGTAAGCAAGTTCGATTATGTGACATAACTTCATATGAATCCAAGGCTTCAACTGTGTCAGCAATTGCAACACAATGCATTACTACAACATATCTCCATCAATGTGAGAATGCATGTTTAACGCCATCCCACTAGAACCGACAGTTGGGGCCCTGGGAACTTGTGGATATGTTTCAGTTGCAACTCCAAGATACTCAGTGGTAAGGTTCCCCAGGAGAGCGCTGTGAAAATATGGCATTGGATCCAATTCCGGACGAATTAGGCACACTGAACTCATTAGAACAACACCTGTGCTCATTGAATATTCCCTTTATGCGACTTGTGGCATTGCCACGAGGTTCTCAGAATTCGTCCATGGGCCGGTGACTTGCGTTCCATCAAACAGCGATGTAGTCACTTCGGTTCTCCCAAGGCTAGAAAATCAAGATTTAATGATCCGATAAAACTGAAAAGAAAACTTACTTATAAGGGCATTATCAGTATCAATATGTGCACACTCAAAAAATCAAAATGCGATAGCTGTTTAAAGGACATCAATAAATGGTATAAGGACATAGACTTTAACGCAGACAGAATGGGGAAAATCCCTTGCCAGAAGATGCATGTTCTGTTTTGAAAGAATGCAACCCAGTTAATGACACTCCATCTGCACCTGAAAGCAGTGACATTACAACTCAATCAGACCAGGTGTCGGATGATGAAGAAGCTGACCACATATATGAAACTCAAACACACGGGTTACTCTTGGACACATGTTTGCAACCAATTGATATCGCACAAGAAATATTGATCAGCATTCGAAAGTGTTTTATCAATAGCTCCAGCTGAGGGCAACAGTACTGTTAGGCTGCTGACAGATAAGGGCAATGAAGCAAATGTTTTTCCAACTCTTTTCCCCAAGGGACGGGTACATTCCATGATGCACGGCCCCACAGGCTCACTCTCAGTAGATACATCAACACACGAATCCTAAATGCTGATGGGAGGTTTAGCAGCAACTTGGACTACATTTTCTATGCTCAATATTTATCTGAGGTCAATCAGGTGTTTCCAAGGTGTCCATAGCATTGAGAAAAGGTTACCATGCAGGGGAATCATTGGCTATAACTTCCGCCCATGCTTTCAAACAAAGACTATGTACAAAATGTCTTAAAAACCGATCTCGGTTACAAGTTCCTTCAACCGATCCGAGGGACTCCAGTTTTTTGGCAAGGTGTACAGAAAAATCTATTTGCTATGGTTCGTCAGCTTGGTGTCCCTACTTGGTTCTGTTCATTTTCATGTGCTGATTACGCTGGACTGAACTCATCGCTGTTTTCATGAGACTACAGAAAATACAGGGAAATGTCAACGACCTGGACTGGTCACAGAGGTGCAATTTACTCAAAACTAATCCGGTTACCGCGGCAAGAATGTTCCAACACAGGTTTCAGACTTTCCTAAATGACGTCATCAAGTCACCAGCTAACCCCATCTGGTAAAGTTATCGAGACATTTTTTAGAGTTGAATTCCAACAACGCGGCTCACCCCATACTCATTGTCTGTTCTGGGTAGAAAATGCACAAAATAGGCAAAAACACAGACCAAGAAGTCACACAATTTATTGATAAATACATCAGTTGTGAACTCCCGCCAGCAACCGACGCATTGCATGAAGTTGTTTCCAGCGTTCAAAAACACAGCTCCAAGCACTCAAAGAGTTGTAGGAAAAAGGCACAACATGCAGATTTAACTTTCCACGTCCTCCAAGCAACCACACCTTTCTTTGTAGAAGTAAAACAGACGAGAACCAGGAGGTAACAGACGCTGATCCGATAGACGTCTCTATATTAGAAATGCGAAAAGAAAAAGAGGTGGCTAAAAGTGTCATGACGAGGGTCAACATGCTCTTTCAAGTCCAGACCTAACCTTCGACACTGTGGATCAGCTGTTTGCTTCCGTTAACATCACCCAGGAAATGTTTGAAGATGCCTACCGATTGACAACCAATAAAAACGCGGTTGTACACAAACGCAACCCATCAGATGTTTACGTTAATCAATACAACAAAGACCTTTTGCGTTGCTGGGATGCCAACATGGACATACAATATGTCTGCGATGCTTTTGCTTGTGTAGTATACATAATATCCTACATCTCAAAGCAGAACAAGACATGGGCTTATTGTTACAACATACTCAAAATGAAATGAAAAAACATGGAAATTTAGATGCAAAACAAACACTCAATAAGTTGGGAAGTGTCTTTCTCCACAATCGCGAGGTCTCAGCTCAAGAAAGTGTTTATCGAGTCACAAACATGCATCTCAACGAATGCTCAAGACTGGTCACATTTATCCCTACTGGTGAAAATACCGTCAGAATGAGTTATCCTCTCAGTGTCATTCAAAGCAAAGCAGAACAAAGTGACACATCAACAGACTCGATATGGATGACGAACATAACGGACCGCTACAAAAACCGCCCCCAGGGCGCAATTTTTCATGATATTTGTATAGCCACATTTGCTTCAAAATACAGAGTTCTGTACGGGAAAGAGCAGCACAGCCAGGGCTCTGTTAAACTGGAAAATAACACTGGCTTTGTTAAGATGAGAACTAGGGGACCTGATGCTGTTGCTAGATATGCTCGTTTCTCACAAACCAAATATCCAGAAAAACACTACCACAGTTTGCTACAATTGTTTTTGCCTCATTATTCAACAGATGAGTTAAAACCTCCACCGTACAACAGTTATGAGCAGTTTTACAGGACCGGTTCCATCACTAACAGCAGCAATACAACGCAAAGTGTTAAGGAAGTTGTAGATTTCAACAGATCCCTGTTTGAAGTAGATGCAGATGAGCTCGACAGATGCCAAGAGGTTGCAGGGCACCGCGGGGCTCACGACGAGGCATGGGCAGACCTTTGCCCTGAATCTGAGTTGGAGCGATTAGAATGTCAGGAGGAGATGTCTAACAACAACGACACAAATCAAAATGAAAGAGAAGCCATACCGGACTTGCAGTCGGACGCAAAGGCTACGCTGTCTAAAGAATTTCCCACACACTCGATACAAAGAGCTGAAGGTCTGTCCATTATGCGCACGTTAAACGAACAACAGACTCAAATTTTTTACAAAATCCGCGCATGGTGCCTTGACAAAATCAATGGCAAAAACCCAGACCCGTTTCGCGTATTCATTTCAGGGGGAGCAGGCACGGGAAAGTCGCACCTGATTAAAGCTGTGTACTACGAGTCATGCAGACTCTTTGCAAGAATGTCCATTAATCCAGACGACACTCATGTTTTGCTAGCTGCTCCTACAGGAGTAGCAGCATATAATATCAACGGAAGCACAATACACAGCACCTTTGCTATTACTACCACTGCCAAACTGCCATATCAACCTCTAGGAGATGAAAGAATCAATTCGTTAAGAGCCACCATGAAAGACTTACAAATACTCATTTTGGACGAGGTGAGTATGGTTGATCATAAAATCCTGACGTATGTCCATGGCAGACTACGACAAATAAAGCAACAAGGAGATTATGCATTGTTTGGGAATGTATCAATCATGGCAGTTGGTGACTTCTTCCAGCTCGGCCCTGTAAAGGGAACACCTCTTTACCACGAGCAATTGGTGACCGATCTGTGGAACAATCATTTCACTCACATTGAGTTGACAAAGATAATGCGACAAAAAAAACAAAGAGTTTGCTGAAACATTAAATCGTCTTAGAAAACACAGAAAAGGAGACAATCTTTACCAGCGAGATGAAGTCTTGCTAAGACAACGCGAGACCGGCGAAGGGGAACTGACACAGGACCTTCACATTTTCGCCACAAACGATGAAGTGGCAGCCCATAACATCGCCATGTTACACAAGACGTGTACGGATTTGGTGCAAATTAAAGCTCAAGATTCTCAGAGAAACCCTACCACAGGACAAGTAACAAGAAAAAATAATCCAAAATTGATAGTCAGACATGTTTAAGCAGAACGTTAATCGTTGGTCCATCAGCTCGCGTAATGCTCATCAAAAATATAGATCTGTCAGATGGATTGGTCAATGGTGTATTCGGTACCGTTTGCAAATCACCTTTGAAGGGAACGTTCAGTTTCCCAAAACCATTTTGGTTAAGTTTGACAATGACACAATCGGCAGGAAACTGAGGAGTAGGTCTATATGCTTTGAGCCTCAATTTCAACAAGCAACACCCATAGATGCTGTGGAAGACAAAGTAATGACTGGTGGATCTAGACGCCAATTCCCGTTACGCCTAGCATGGGCCTGTACCATACACAAAGTCAAGGTTTAACTTTAGAAAGAGCTGTAGTGTCCCTTAAAAGGATATTTGCAGCTGGCCAAGCATATGTAGCATTAAGCCGAGTAACGTGTGAGGAAAACCTTATCATTCAAGACTACGCAGCCAAAGCCTTCTATTCGAAACCAGACATCGACATTTCCCTGCAAAAAATGGAACCATTCATTGCAACTCCACCAGCAGAAATAACTTCAACCCTCAAAATATGCCTCCACAACATTCAAGGTCTATGTCAACACATGGAAGACCTTAAACATGACCAGAGAATCTTGAGTGCTGACATCATTTGCGTGACAGAAACATGGCTGGAGCAAAGCACATCAGTCAGTTCCATTGAAATGCCAGGTTGGACTTTTAATCACAAACTCCGGTCCCAATCCTACCATAACATGACCCAATTCCAAGACTTGGTAAACAAACGGCACGGTGGTGTGGGCTACTATCACAAAGACCACATCACTTGTAACATTATACACATGCCGTGCAGTGACTTGGAAGCCATCATGTTTAATGTTCAGCCTTTGAATTACAATTTCATTGTGCTGTACAAACCGCCATCATATCAACTCGCCTTATTCAAACAAATCTCGCTTTGGTAATGCAACAATTTAACCAACTTTCAGGAGGAAAGGTAATTATGGGTGACTTCAACGACAATGCCCTTGTTTCTAAATCTGCAGAAAATTTCATGCAACAACAAGGTTACACCCAAATTGTCTCTTCGCCAACAACAGAAAACGACACAACAATTGATCACGTTTACATTCGTGACATTAGTCCCACTGATATCAAAGTGCAAATTCTGTCCACCTACTACTCCGATCATGAGTGCCTCTGTTTAGATTTCCTTCTGTAACTGGTTAGCTCGTTTAGCTCGCAGGTTTTAGCACTACCCAATATTTTAAATGTTTTGTCTGTCTTTTCTATTTATTCAAATAAATAATAAATATTAAATATATATTTTTTATTTTTTTACATTTTCTATTTTTTCTAATAAATCATGAATTTTCTCCCCATTATTTTTTTATGGATTTGCCCCTCTAATGAAAGCCATAGATATGGGTTTTTTTTTTAGCACTACCCAATGATTTAAATGTTTTGTCTTTGTCTTTTCTATTTTTTCTAATCAATAATAAATATTATCAATTTTTACCTTATTTTTCAATTTTTTCTAATAAATAATACATATTATCCATTTTTTACTTTTTGGATTTTAACTTTACATTTTCTCCCCATTTTTTTTACTTTTTATTTTTTATTTGCCACTCTAATAAAAGCCATAGCTATTTTGGCCCTTTTCAGCATTTTTTCCCTATTCATCTATAACTTACAATTTACAATAAGGGTACATAGATAAGCTATTTGTTAATGCTTAGTTAATAACTCATAGCTAACTAACCATTTCTAAATACTTGCGTAATGCTTGATTAGCATTAACTAAGTCAAACTAACTGTTATCCTTAGTTAATGCTAATCTAAGCATCAACCAAGTGAAACTAACTGTAATGCTTAGTTAATACTTTTCTTAGCATTAACTAAGAATTACAGTTACTTTTACTTAGTTAATACTTATCTTAGCATTAACTAAGTAAAACTAACTGTTAGGCTTAGTTAATACTATGGTAAGTATAGTTAACTAAGCATACTTAATGCCTAACCAATCATTACTTCACATTAAATAGTGTTAAATACGCATTAACAAACCATTGATAACATTACGTAAGTATTAGTCCACATATATATGATGTACCCTCATTGTAGTATGTTAACCATGGATTTAGGTTTCCTTTTTATTCAATCTTTAAAATACCATTTGAATTTTTTGATTTTTCCAAATTTATTTGCCTCTCAAAACCCAACCCCTCGTCCACGTCGTGAGAGGCGGAAACAGTGTGTCTGTATTCCAGGTCCATCCAAGACGCTGTCTGGATGGACCTGGAAACATGCTGGCCAACGGGGCTCTGGTAAAGCAAACCAATCAAAACGGTAGCGGACAAGGCGTTTGGGGCAACAACTCCCACACCGAACCTCTCACAGTCAAAACCTTTATATCCACAGGTTCACGGTAGCGTTTTGAACACATGCTTCGCGTTGTGCCGGCGAAACGCACATTTCTTGTCGCGTTGTGCCGGCGAAATGCACACTTCTTGGACCCCTGCATAACTGCTTGCAGTTCTAGTTTTTATACTTACCTCCCTAAAAGTGTGCCCACAGCCCAAACCGTAAATGGTGCAGACATGCCAAATGCATGACTAGATCAAGATCCGTGGCGACTATGCAGACGACAAAATCCAGACATGCCGGCCACTAGGTGGCGCTATACCAAGGAATACGCGTTTGGGGCTATAACTCCCACACCGAACCTCCCACAGTCAAAAACGTTATACCCACAGATGCACTGGAGTCTGCTGCATCTTTTGGGCTAGGCCACGCCCATTTGCGTCTATGAATATTTTTTCGCTAAATCGCGAAAACCGCAAAACAGTTTTTTCCCTACTCCTCCCACATTTCTTGACCAATCAACACCAAACTTTGCACACGACATCTTCAGACGCACACGCAAAGGAATCATCAACAGTTCTTTTATCCGACCTTCGACGACGAAACGGTAGCGTTTTGAATATTTGTTTATTGGCTACGTTTTACGTCGAAACGCAAAAATTGAAAGAATACCAAAAGTAGACGTTGGATCAAGTCCAAATTTTAGAAACATGTCGGTGCTACCCTTATTGGCGTTCAATAAAGAATTCGGAATATTTCGTCATTGGGGGGCGCAATAAACGAGGAAATTGTATATCTTCTAATTGGCCAAAGGAATGTTCTTCAAACAATAAGGGAACCATCAAAGGGCAAACCCGAGTCTATATAAAAAATATGGCCAAGAATTAATAATGTAGGCGGGAGTTATTTGGCAAAGGAAAATTGTCTTTGGAAAATTTCGCCAACAGGGCGGCGCCAAAAAACGACGAAATAATATATCTCCTATTTGGCCAATGGAATGTTCTGAAAACGCGTTTTAGGCTATAACTCCCACACCGAAGCTCCCACAGTCAAAAACGTTATACGCACAGATTCACTGGAGTCAGCTGCATCTTTTGGCATAGGCCAGGCCCATTTGCTTCAGTATTTTCTTTATGCAAAATCGCAAAAACAGCTAAACTGCCTTTTCGCTACTCCTCCCACATTTCTTGCCCAATTGACACCAAACTTTGCACACGACATCTTCAGACGCACACTACAAGAAATCAGCAAAACTATTTTGATCCGACCATCGTTGACGAAACGGTAGCGTTTTGAATATATGTTTTGCGTTGCAAATCAGTAAAAACTATTTTGATCCAACCGTCGACGACTAAACGGTAGCGGAAAATGCTTTTGGGGCCGAAACTCCCACACTGAACCTCTCACAGTCAAAACCTTTATATCCACAGGTTGTTCACGGTAGCGTTTTGAATACTTGGTTCGCGTTGTGCCGGCGAAATGCACATTTCTTGTCGCGTTGTGCCGGCGAAATGCACACTTCTTGGACCCCTGCATAACTGCTTGCAGTTCTAGTTATTAGGGGTCCAAGCCAACAGGTTGGATCCCTATTGTTTTTGTAAGGATTTTTTTTATTATTAGGGGTCCAAGCCAACAGGTTGGATCCCTATTGTTTTTGTAAGGATTTTTTTTATTATTATTATTATTATTAGGGGTCCAAGCCAACAGGTTGGATCCCTATTGTTTTTGTAGGGATTTTTAGGGGTCCAAGCCAACAGGTTGGATCCCTATTGTTTTTGTAAGGATTTTTATTATTAGGGGTCCAAGCCAACAGGTTGGATCCCTATTGTTTTTGTAAGGATTTTTTTTATTATACTTCCTACCAAGAAAGTGGTACCACAGCCCAGACCGTAAATGGTGCCGACATGCCAATTGCATGACTAGATCCACGTCCGTGAAGACTATTCAGACGACAAAATCCAGACACGCCGGTCACTAGGTGGCGCTATACCAAGGAATACGCGTTTGGGGCTATAACTCCCACACCGAACCTCCCACAGTCAAAAACTTGTACCCACATATTCACTGGAGTCTGCTGCATCTTTTGGCATAGGCCACGCCCATTTGCGTCTATAATTTTTTTTCGCAATATCGCAAAAACCGAAAAACTGTTTTTTCCCTACTCCTCCCACATTTCTTGACCAATTGACACCAAACTTTGCACACGACATCTTTAGACGCACGCGCAAAGAAATTATCGGACAATTTTTTGATCCGACCTTCGTTGACGAAACGGGAGCGTTTTGAATATTGGTTTATGAGCTAAATTAGACGTGGAAAATCAAAAATCCAGAAAAATCCAAAAGTAGACATCGGAACGAGTCCAAATTTTACAGACATGTTGGTGCTAACCTTATTGCCGTTCGATAAAAAATTCGGAAAATTTCGCCATTAGGGGGCGCCATAAACGAGGAAATTGTATATCTTCTAAAAAATTTCGTCGCGAAAACGCTACACTGACTTCTCGCTACTCCTACCACAGTCAAATCCTTTGTATCCACAGGTTCAGGGTAGCGTTTTCAACACATGCTTCGCGTTGTGCCGGCGAAATGCACATTTCTTGTCGCGTTGTGCCGGCGAAATGCACACTTCTTGGACCCCTGCATAACTGCTTGCAGTTCTAGTTTTTATTATTAGGGGTCCAAGCCAACAGGTTGGATCCCTATTGTTTTTGTAAGGATTTTTATTATTATTTTTATTATTATTATACTTCCTACCAAGAAAGTGGGAATACAGCCCATACCGTAAATGTTGCACACACGCCAATTGCATGACTAGATCCAGGTCAGTGAAGACTATGCAGACGACAAAATCCAGACACGCCGGCCGCTAGGTGGCGCTATACCAAGGGAAAATGCGTTTGGGGCTATAACTCCCACAACGAACCTCCCACAGTCAAAAACTTGTACCCACATATTCACTGGAGTCTGCTGCATCTTTTGGCCTAGGCCACGCCCATTTGCGTCTATGAATATTTTTCGCTAAATCGCGAAAACCGCAAAACTGTTTTTTCGCTACTCCTCCCACATTTCTCGCCCGATCACCACCAAACTTTGCACATGGCATCTTCAGACGCACACGCAAAGAAATCATAGACAGTTTTTTGATCCGACCTTCGACGACGAAACGGTAGAGTTTTGAATATTTGTTTATTAGCTAAATTAGACGTGGAAAATTAAAAATCCAAAAAAATCCAAAATTAGACATCGGATCGAGTCCAAATTGTACACACATGTTGGTGCTAACCTTAATGTCGTTCGATAAAAATTTCGGAAAATTTCGCCATTAGGGGGCGCAATAAACGAGGAAATTGTATATCTTCTAATTGGCCAAAGGAATGTTCTTCAAACTATAAGGGAACCATCAAGGGGCAAACCCGAGTCTATATAAAAAATATGGCCAAGAATTAATAATGCAGGCGGGAGTTATTTGGCAAAGGAAAATTGTCTTTGGAAAATTTCGCCAACAGGGCGGCGCCAAAAAACGACGAAATAATATATCTCCTATTTGGCCAATGGAATGTTCTGAAAACACGTTTTGGGCTATAACTCCCACACCGAAGCTCCCACAGTCAAAAACGTTATATGCACAGATTCACTGGAGTCAGTTGCATCTTTTGGCATACGCCGTTTCTCAAATTCCAACACATGCTTCGCGTTGTGCCGGCGAAATGCACACTTCTTGGACCCCTGCATAACTGCTTGCAGTTCTAGTTATTATACTTCCTACCAAGAAAGTGGGAATACAGCCCATACCGTAAATGTTGCACACACGCCAATTGCATGACTAGATCCAGGTCAGTGAAGACTATGCAGACGACAAAATCCAGACACGCCGGCCACTAGGTGGCGCTATACCAAGGAATACGCGTTTGGGGCTATAACTCCCACACCGAACCTCCCACAGTCCAAAAACTTGTACACACAGATGCACTGGAGTCTGCTGCATCTTTTGGCCTAGGCCACGCCCATTTGCGTCTATGAATATTTTTCGCTAAATCGCGAAAACCGCAAAACTGTTTTTTTCCCTACTCCTCCCACATTTCTTGACCAATCGACACCAAACTTTGCACACGACATCTTCAGACGCACACGCATAGAAATCTTAGACAGTTTTTTGATCCGACCTTCGACGACGAAACGGTAGAGTTTTGAATATTGGTTTATTAGCTAAATTAGACGTGGAAAATTAAAAATCCAAAAAAATCCAAAATTAGACATCGGATCGAGTCCAAATTCTACACACATGTTGGTGCTAACCTTAATGACGTTCGATAAAAATTTCGGAAAATTCCGCCATTAGGGGGCGCAATAAACGAGGAAATTGTATATCTTCGACAAAATTTCGCCACAAAAACGCTACACTGACTTCTCGCTACTCCTACCACAGTCAAATCCTTTGTATCCACAGGTTCAGGGTAGCGTTTTCAACACATGCTCCGCGTTGTGCCGGCGAAAAGCACATTTCTTGTCGCGTTGTGCCGGCGAAATGCACACTTCTTGGACCCCTGCATAACTGCTTGCAGTTCTAGTTATTAGGGGTCCAAGCCAACAGGTTGGATCCCTATTGTTTTTGTAGTGTTTATTTTTTTTAGGGGTCCAAGCCAACAGGTTGGATCCCTATTGTTTTTGTAAGGATTATTCCTATTATTATTATTAGGGGTCCAAGCCAACAGGTTGGATCCCTATTGTTTTTGTAAGGATTATTATTCTTACCCCCCTAAAAGTGGGACCACAGCCCAAACCGTAAATGGTGCCGACACGCGAATCACATGACTAGATCCAGATCTGTTCGGACTAAGCAGACGACAAAATCCAGACGCGCCGGTCACTAGGTGGCGCTATACCAAGGAATACGCGTTTGGGGCTATAACTCCCACACCGAACCTCCCACATTCAAAACCTTGTACACACAGATGCACTGGAGTCTGCTGCATCTTTTGGCATAGGCCACGCCCATTTGCGTCTATGAATATTTTTCGCTAAATCGCGAAAACCGCAAAACTGTTTTTTTCGCTACTCCTCCCACATTTCTTGACCAATCGACACCAAACTTTGCACACGACATCTTCAGACGCACACGCAAAGGAATCATCAACAGTTTTTTGATCCGACCTTCGACGACGAAACGGTAGCGTTTGGAATATTGGTTTATTAGCTAAATTAGACGTGGAAAATAAAAAAATCCAAAAAAATCCAAAAATAGACATCGGATCGAGTCCAAATTTTAGACACATGTCGGAGCTACCCTTAATGGCGTTCAATAAAAAATTCGGAAGATTTCGCCATTAGGGGGCGCAATAAACGAGGAAATTGTATATCTTCTAATTGGCCCAAGGAATGTTCTTCAAACTGTAAGGGAACCATCAAGGGGCAAACCCGAGTCTATATAAAAAATATGGCCAAGAATTATTAATGTGGGCGGGAGTTTTTGGCAAAGGAAGATTGTCTTTGGAAAATTTCGCCACAAGGGGGCGCAAATAAACGACGAAATAATATATCTCCTAACTGACCAATGGAATGTTCTGAAAACACGTTTTGGGCTATAACTCCCACACCGAAGCTCCCACAGTCAATTAGGGGTCCAAGCCAACAGGTTGGATCCCTATTGTTTTTGTAAGGATTTTTCTTATTATTCTTACCCCCCTAAAAGTGGGCCCACACCCCAAACCGTAAAAGGTGCCGACACGCGAATTGCATGACTAGATCCAGATCTCTTCGGACTACGCAGACGACTAAATCCAGACACGCCGGCCACTAGGTGGCGCTATACCAAGGAATACGCGTTTGGGGCTATAACTCCCACACCGAACCACCCAGAGTCCAATAACTTGTACACACAGATGCACTGGAGTCTGCTGCATCTTTTGGCCTAGGCCACGCCCATTTGCGTCAATGAATATTTTTCGCTAAATCGCGAAAACCGCAAAACTGTATTTTCGCTACTCCTCCCACATTTCTTGACCAATCAACACCAAACTTTGCACACGGCATCTTCAGACGCACACGCAAAGAAATCTTAGACAGTTTTTTGATCCGACCTTCGACGACGAAACGGTAGAGTTTTGAATATTTGTTTATTAGCAAAATTAGACGTGGAAAATTAAAAATCCAAAAAAATCCAAAATTAGACATCGGATCGAGTCCAAATTCTACACACATGTTTGTGCTAACCTTAATGTCGTTCGATAAAAAATTCGGAAAATTTCGCCATTAGGGGGCGCAATAAACGAGGAAATTGTATATCTTCTACAAAATTTCGCCGCGAAAACGCTACACTGACTTCTCGCTACTCCTACCACAGTCAAATCCTTTGTATCCACAGGTTCAGGGTAGCGTTTTGAACACATGCTTCGCGTTGTGCCGGCGAAATGCACATTTCTTGTCGCGTTGTGCCGGCGAAATGCACACTTCTTGGACCCCTGCATAACTGCTTGCAGTTCTAGTTATTATACTTCCTACCAAGAAAGTGGGAATACAGCCCATACCGTAAATGTTGCACACACGCCAATTGCATGACTAGATCCAGGTCAGTGAAGACTATGCAGACGACAAAATCCAGACACGCCGGCCACTAGGTGGCGCTATACCAAGGAATACGCGTTTGGGGCTATAACTCCCACACCGAACCTCCCACAGTCCAAAAACTTGTACACACAGATGCACTGGAGTCTGCTGCATATTTTGGCATAGGCCACGCCCATTTGCGTCTATGAATATTTTTCGCTAAATCGCGAAAACCGCAAAACTGTTTTTTCCCTACTCCTCCCACATTTCTTGACCAATCGACACCAAACTTTGCACACGACATCTTCAGACGCACACGCATAGAAATCTTAGACAGTTTTTTGATCCGACCTTCGACGACGAAACGGTAGAGTTTTGAATATTGGTTTATTAGCTAAATTAGACGTGGAATATCAAAAATCCAAAGAAATCCAAAATTAGACATCGGATCGAGTCCAAATTTTACACACATGTTGGTGTTAACCTTAATGACGTTCGATAAAAAAATCGGAAAATGTCGCCATTAGGGGGCGCAATAAACGAGGAAATTGTATATCTTCTAATTGGCCAAAGGAATGTTCTTCAAACTATAAGGGAACCATCAAGGGGCAAACCCGAGTCTATGTAAAAAATATGGCCAAGAATTAATAATGTGGGCGGGAGTTATTTGGCAAAGGAAAATTGTCTTTGGAAAATCTCGCCAACAGGGCGGCGCCAAAAAACGACGAAATAATATATCTCCTATTTGGCCAATGGAATGTTCTGAAAACGCGTTTTAGGCTATAACTCCCACACCGAACCTCCCACAGTCAAAACCTTTATATCCACAGATTCACTGGAGTCAGCTGCATCTTTTGGCATACGCCGTTTCTCAATTTTTGAACACATGCTTCGCGTTGTGCCGGCGAAATGCACACTTCTTGGACCCCTGCATAACTGCTTGCAGTTCTAGTTCTTATTATTATTATTATTATTATTAGGGGTCCAAGCCAACAGGTTGGATCCCTATTGTTTTTGTAAGGATTTTTTTATTATACTTCCTACCAAGAAAGTGGTACCACAGCCCAGACCGTAAATGGTGCCGACATGCCAATTGCATGACTAGATCCACGTCCGTGAAGACTATTCAGACGACAAAATCCAGACACGCCGGTCACTAGGTGGCGCTATACCAAGGAATACGCGTTTGGGGCTATAACTCCCACACCGAACCTCCCACAGTCAAAAACTTGTACCCACATATTCACTGGAGTCTGCTGCATCTTTTGGCATAGGCCACGCCCATTTGCGTCTATAATTTTTTTTCGCAATATCGCAAAAACCGAAAAACTGTTTTTTCCCTACTCCTCCCACATTTCTTGACCAATTGACACCAAACTTTGCACACGAC
This sequence comes from Gadus chalcogrammus, assembly GCF_026213295.1. Lineage (NCBI taxonomy): Eukaryota > Metazoa > Chordata > Actinopteri > Gadiformes > Gadidae > Gadus > Gadus chalcogrammus. The sequence goes on from NW_026613542.1 coordinate 22,753, forward strand.
ATCTTTAGACGCACGCGCAAAGAAATTATCGGACAATTTTTTGATCCGACCTTCGTTGACGAAACGGGAGCGTTTTGAATATTGGTTTATGAGCTAAATTAGACGTGGAAAATCAAAAATCCAGAAAAATCCAAAAGTAGACATCGGAACGAGTCCAAATTTTACAGACATGTTGGTGCTAACCTTATTGCCGTTCGATAAAAAATTCGGAAAATTTCGCCATTAGGGGGCGCCATAAACGAGGAAATTGTATATCTTCTAAAAAATTTCGTCGCGAAAACGCTACACTGACTTCTCGCTACTCCTACCACAGTCAAATCCTTTGTATCCACAGGTTCAGGGTAGCGTTTTCAACACATGCTTCGCGTTGTGCCGGCGAAATGCACATTTCTTGTCGCGTTGTGCCGGCGAAATGCACACTTCTTGGACCCCTGCATAACTGCTTGCAGTTCTAGTTTTTATTATTATTATACTTCCTACCAAGAAAGTGGGAATACAGCCCATACCGTAAATGTTGCACACACGCCAATTGCATGACTAGATCCAGGTCAGTGAAGACTATGCAGACGACAAAATCCAGACACGCCGGCCACTAGGTGGCGCTATACCAAGGAATACGCGTTTGGGGCTATAACTCCCACACCGAACCTCCCACAGTCCAAAAACTTGTACACACAGATGCACTGGAGTCTGCTGCATATTTTGGCATAGGCCACGCCCATTTGCGTCTATGAATATTTTTCGCTAAATCGCGAAAACCGCAAAACTGTTTTTTCCCTACTCCTCCCACATTTCTTGACCAATCGACACCAAACTTTGCACACGACATCTTCAGACGCACACGCATAGAAATCTTAGACAGTTTTTTGATCCGACCTTCGACGACGAAACGGTAGAGTTTTGAATATTGGTTTATTAGCTAAATTAGACGTGGAATATCAAAAATCCAAAGAAATCCAAAATTAGACATCGGATCGAGTCCAAATTTTACACACATGTTGGTGTTAACCTTAATGACGTTCGATAAAAAAATCGGAAAATGTCGCCATTAGGGGGCGCAATAAACGAGGAAATTGTATATCTTCTAATTGGCCAAAGGAATGTTCTTCAAACTATAAGGGAACCATCAAGGGGCAAACCCGAGTCTATGTAAAAAATATGGCCAAGAATTAATAATGTGGGCGGGAGTTATTTGGCAAAGGAAAATTGTCTTTGGAAAATCTCGCCAACAGGGCGGCGCCAAAAAACGACGAAATAATATATCTCCTATTTGGCCAATGGAATGTTCTGAAAACGCGTTTTAGGCTATAACTCCCACACCGAACCTCCCACAGTCAAAACCTTTATATCCACAGATTCACTGGAGTCAGCTGCATCTTTTGGCATACGCCGTTTCTCAATTTTTGAACACATGCTTCGCGTTGTGCCGGCGAAATGCACACTTCTTGGACCCCTGCATAACTGCTTGCAGTTCTAGTTCTTATTATTATTATTATTATTATTAGGGGTCCAAGCCAACAGGTTGGATCCCTATTGTTTTTGTAAGGATTTTTTTTATTATACTTCCTACCAAGAAAGTGGTACCACAGCCCAGACCGTAAATGGTGCCGACATGCCAATTGCATGACTAGATCCACGTCCGTGAAGACTATTCAGACGACAAAATCCAGACACGCCGGTCACTAGGTGGCGCTATACCAAGGAATACGCGTTTGGGGCTATAACTCCCACACCGAACCTCCCACAGTCAAAAACTTGTACCCACATATTCACTGGAGTCTGCTGCATCTTTTGGCATAGGCCACGCCCATTTGCGTCTATAATTTTTTTTCGCAATATCGCAAAAACCGAAAAACTGTTTTTTCCCTACTCCTCCCACATTTCTTGACCAATTGACACCAAACTTTGCACACGACATCTTTAGACGCACGCGCAAAGAAATTATCGGACAATTTTTTGATCCGACCTTCGTTGACGAAACGGGAGCGTTTTGAATATTGGTTTATGAGCTAAATTAGACGTGGAAAATCAAAAATCCAGAAAAATCCAAAAGTAGACATCGGAACGAGTCCAAATTTTACAGACATGTTGGTGCTAACCTTATTGCCGTTCGATAAAAAATTCGGAAAATTTCGCCATTAGGGGGCGCCATAAACGAGGAAATTGTATATCTTCTAAAAAATTTCGTCGCGAAAACGCTACACTGACTTCTCGCTACTCCTACCACAGTCAAATCCTTTGTATCCACAGGTTCAGGGTAGCGTTTTCAACACATGCTTCGCGTTGTGCCGGCGAAATGCACATTTCTTGTCGCGTTGTGCCGGCGAAATGCACACTTCTTGGACCCCTGCATAACTGCTTGCAGTTCTAGTTTTTATTATTATTATACTTCCTACCAAGAAAGTGGGAATACAGCCCATACCGTAAATGTTGCACACACGCCAATTGCATGACTAGATCCAGGTCAGTGAAGACTATGCAGACGACAAAATCCAGACACGCCGGCCACTAGGTGGCGCTATACCAAGGAATACGCGTTTGGGGCTATAACTCCCACACCGAACCTCCCACAGTCCAAAAACTTGTACACACAGATGCACTGGAGTCTGCTGCATCTTTTGGCCTAGGCCACGCCCATTTGCGTCTATGAATATTTTTCGCTAAATCGCGAAAACCGCAAAACTGTTTTTTCCCTACTCCTCCCACAGTTCTTGACCAATCGACACCAAACTTTGCACACGACATCTTCAGACGCACACGCATAGAAATCTTAGACAGTTTTTTGATCCGACCTTCGACGACGAAACGGTAGAGTTTTGAATATTGGTTTATTAGCTAAATTAGACGTGGAAAATTAAAAATCCAAAAAAATCCAAAATTAGACATCGGATCGAGTCCAAATTCTACAAACATGTTGGTGCTAACCTTAATGACGTTCGATAAAAAATTCGGAAAATTCCGCCATTAGGGGGCGCAATAAACGAGGAAATTGTATATCTTCTACAAAATTTCGCCGCGAAAACGCTACACTGACTTCTCGCTACTCCTACCACAGTCAAATCCTTTGTATCCACAGGTTCAGGGTAGCGTTTTCAACACATGCTTCGCGTTGTGCCGGCGAAATGCACATTTCTTGTCGCGTTGTGCCGGCGAAATGCACACTTCTTGGACCCCTGCATAACTGCTTGCAGTTCTAGTTATTAGGGGTCCAAGCCAACAGGTTGGATCCCTATTGTTTTTGTAAGGATTTTTTTAGGGGTCCAAGCCAACAGGTTGGATCCCTATTGTTTTTGTAAGGATTTTTTTTATTATTATTATTATTAGGGGTCCAAGCCAACAGGTTGGATCCCTATTGTTTTTGTAAGGATTATTATTATACTTACAGGCTTGAAAGTGGGACTACAGCCCAAACCGTAAATGGTGCACACGCGCCAATTACATGACTAGATCCAGAATCGGCACCGCTACTCAGATAACAAAATCCAGACACACCGGCCCCTAGGTGGCGCTATACCAGGGAATACGCGTTTGGGGCTATAACTCCGACACCGAACCTCCCAGAGTCCAAAAACTTGTACACACAGATGCACTGGAGTCTGCTGCATCTTTTGGGCTAGGCCACGCCCATTTGCGTCTATGAATATTTTTCGCTAAATCGCGAAAACCGCAAAACAGTTTTTTCCCTACTCCTCACACATTTCTTGACCAATCAACACCAAACTTTGCACACGACATCTTCCGACGCACACGCAAAGGAATCATCAACAGTTTTTTTATCCGACCTTCGACGACGAAACGGGAGCGTTTTGAATATTTGTTTATTGGCTACGTTTTACGTCGAAACGCAAAAATTCAAAGAATACCAAAAGTAGACGTCGGATCAAGTCCAGATTTTAGACACATGTCGGTGCTACCCTTAATGGCGTTCAGTAAAGAATTCGGAATATTTCGCCATTAGGGGGCGCAATAAACGAGGAAATTGTATATTTTCTAATTGGCCCAAGGAATGTTCTTCAAACTATAAGGGAACCATCAAGGGGCAAACCCGAGTCTATATAAAAAATATGGCCAAGAATTATTAATGTGGGCGGGAGTTATTTGGCAAAGGAAAATTGTCTTTGGAAAATTTCGCCAACAGGGCGGCGCCAAAAAACGACGAAATAATATATCTCCTATTTGGCCAATGGAATGTTCTGAAAACGCGTTTTAGGCTATAACTCCCACACCGAAGCTCCCACAGTCGAAAACGTTATACGCACAGATTCACTGGAGTCAGCTGCATCTTTTGGCATAGGCCCATTTGCGTCAGTATATTCTTTATGCAAAATCGCAAAAACAGCTAAACTGCCTTTTCGCTACTCCTCCCACATTTCTTGCCCAATTGACACCAAACTTTGCACACGACATCTTCAGACGCACACTACAAGAAATCAGCAAAACTATTTTGATCCGACCATCGTTGACGAAACGGTAGCGTTTTGAATATATGTTTTGCGTTGCAAATCAGTAAAAACTATTTTGATCCAACCGTCGACGACTAAACGGTAGCGGAAAATGCGTTTGGGGCCGAAACTCCCACACTGAACCTCTCACAGTCAAAACCTTTATATCCACAGGTTGTTCACGGTAGCGTTTTGAATACTTGGTTCGCGTTGTGCCGGCGAAATGCACATTTCTTGTGATTTTTCTTTTTATTATTCCCCCCTAGAAGTGGGTCCACAGCCCAAACCGTAAATGGTGCCGACACGCCAATTGCATGACTAGATCCAGGGCCCTGAGTTCTAAGCAGACGACAAAATCCAGACACGCCGGCCACTAGGTGGCGCTATACCAAGGAAAGACGCGTTTGGGGCTATAACTCCCACACCGAACCTCCCACATTCAAAACCTCGTACACACAGATTCACTGGAGTCTGCTGCATCTTTTGGCATAGGCCACGCCCATTTGCGTCCATAATTTTTTTTCGCAAAATCGCGAAAACCGCAAAACTGTTTTTTCGCTACTCCTCCCACATTTCTTGACCAATCGACACAAAACTTTGCACACGACATCTTCAGACGCACACGCAAAGGAATCATATACAGTTTTTTGATCCGACCTTCGACGACGAAACGATAGCATTTTGAATATTGGTATATTAGCTAAATTAGACGTGGAAAATCAAAAATACAAAAAAATCCAAAATTAGACATCGGATCGAGTCTAAATTCTACACACATGTTGGTGCTAACCTTATTGACGTTCGATAAAAATTTCGGAAAATTCCGCCATTAGGGGGCGCAATAAACGAGGAAATTGTATATCTTCTACAAAATTTCGCCGCAAAAACGCTACACTGACTTCTCGCTACTCCTACCACAGTCAAATCCTTTGTATCCACAGGTTCAGGGTAGCGTTTTCAACACATGCTTCGCGATGTGCCGGCGAAATGCACATTTCTTGTCGCGTTGTGCCGGCGAAATGCACACTTCTTGGACCCCTGCATAACTGCTTGCAGTTCTAGTTATTAGGGGTCCAAGCCAACAGGTTGGATCCCTATTGTTTTTGTAAGGATTTTTATTATTATTAGGGGTCCAAGCCAACAGGTTGGATCCCTATTGTTTTTGTAAGGATTATTAGGGGTCCAAGCCAACAGGTTGGATCCCTATTGTTTTTGTAAGGATTTTTCTTATTATTATTATTCCCCCCTAGAAGTGGGCCCACAGCCCAAACCGTAAATGGTGCCGACATGCCAATTGCATGACTAGATCCAGGTCCCTGAGTTCTAGGCAGACGACAAAATCCAGACACGCCGGCCACTAGGTGGCGCTATACCAAGGAATACGCGTTTAGGGCTATAACTCCCACACCGAACCTCCCAGAGTCCAAAAACTTGTAGACACATATTCACTGGAGTCTGCTGCATCTTTTGGCATAGGCCACGCCCATTTGCGTCTATGAATATTTTTCGCAAAATCGCGAAAACCGCAAAACAGTTTTTTCCCTACTCCTCCCACATTTTTTGACCAATCAACACCAACCTTTGCACACGACATCTTCAGACGCACACGCAAAGAAATTATCGGACAGTTTTTTGATCCGACCGTCGACGACGAAACGGTAGCGTTTTGAATATTGGTATATTAGCTAAATTAGACGTGGAAAATCAAAAATCCAGAAAGATCCAAAAGTAGACATCGGAACGAGTCCAAATTTTACATACATGTTGGTGCTAACCTTAATGTCGTTCAAAAAAATTTTCGGAATATTTCGCCATTAGGGGGCGCAATAAACGAGGAAATTGTATATCTTCTAATTGGCCCAAGGAATGTTCTTCAAACTATAAGGGAACCATCAAGGGGCAAACCCGAGTCTATATAAAAAATATGGCCAAGAATTATTAATGTGGGCGGGAGTTATTTGGCAAAGGAAAATTGTCCTTGGTAAATTTCGCCACAAGGGGTCGCAAATAAACGACGAAATAATATATCTCCTAACTGGCCAATGGAATGTTCTGAAAACGCGTTTTGGGCTATAACTCCCACACCGAAGCTCCCACAGTCAAAACCTTTATATCCACAGATTCACTGGAGTCAGCTGCATCTTTTGGCATACGCTGTTTCTCAATTTTTGAACACATGCTTCGCGTTGTGCCGGCGAAATGCACACTTCTTGGACCCCTGCATAACTGCTTGCAGTTCTAGTTCCTATTATTATTATTCCAGCAATAAAAGTGTGCCCACAGCCCAAACCGTAAATGGTGCCGACACGCCAATTGCATGACTAGATCCAGGTCCGTGAGGTGACGGCAGACGACAAAATCCAGACATGCCGGCCACTAGGTGGCGCTATACCAAGGAATACGCGTTTGGGGCTATAACTCCCACACCGAACCTCCCACAGTCAAAAACGTTATACCCACAGATGCACTGGAGTCTGCTGCATCTTTTGGCCTAGGCCACGCCGTGTGTATGTGTGCTTGCACAGGGCGTGTATGATGCGTCAGTGCAGTAGTACTGGAGTAGTAGTGCTTGTAGTTAGTGCATGCTGTATGCTGCCCCTGCTTGCTACTCTCTGCTTTCAGCTACTGCCGTCGGCTAGCCCTCTTTGCAGGGGGTGAAAAGAGGAGCCGAGTGCGTAAGTCTCCTCCTGCTGATACACAGCCTCTCTACCGCCAAGACTCCTACAGTGCCTCCTCGTGGCCACACACGGTAACTGGTACCTTGCGGTTCCAGGCTAAACTGGTGGAGATCTCGGAGCAGCAGTGGGCCCCAGTGACACGGTGTGCAGGCCCGCCAGCATGCGGACACGCCCTGGCACCTGTCAACCACTGTCCCAGCTATGGGTAAATAGTGAGCAGATGGGGCTCTGCCATGGTAGGCCACCCATCTAGGAGAAGGTCACTCCGAACAAAAACCACAGGCGTTGCTCGCGCCTGGCTCCGCACCGTATACCACCTGAAGGTGTGCAGCAAGGGCGGACGAAGGCATTAAGCCTGAAACGGCCAGAGTAGGGCTGTGAGGAGTTGCGCCCCACAGTCTTTAATAATGTGCAATGTATAGCTTCCATGGAGACACAAGACATCGATAATCCTATACTTCCAGCGGCGGGAGTCCGCAGGAGCCACGCAGCGGACGGTGGTGCTGGTCCTCCTCCGGGGGGACACTATGACGACTGGACCCCAAACCCTCTCCAACGGGGAGGGAGGGTTCAGTCTGACCACAGCCCAATGTCCAATGCACTCTTGCGCTGTAGAAGGCCACTTATTATGGCAACCTACAACGCAAACACAGTGAGGGAAGAGGCGAGGTTGGAAGAACTAGCGCACTGTGCCGAGGATAGGGGAGTGGAGATCCTGGCAGTCCAGGAGCATAGGAGAGTACACACAGACCAGACAATTAACTATCGCAGAGTGGGGGGACGCACGTTCATCACCTCATCTGCATGGCGTAATGATGCCCAGGCAGCAACGGGTGGCGTGGGACTCATGGTGAGCCCCCGAGCACGAAAGGCCCTCCGTAGGGTGCACCCGCACACCAACAGGATCCTTAGTGCCGATTTCGAGGGTAACCCAGTAACAACGGTCATGAGTGTATACTCTCCCACCAACGTAGCACCGATCGAGGAAGTTGAAAAGTTCTACGATGACCTAAGAACAGCGATCCACCATGTGCCGGCTCACAACTTCCTCATAATCCTGGGGGACTTCAACGCGAGACTCGGACCGGAAGACGCACCGTTCACGTACCACACCAATACCAACCGCAACGGAGAACATCTAGCTGCCCTTCTTACGGAACATGAACTACTGGCCGCCAACACCTTGTTCCGTAAGAGAATGGGCAAGAGATGGACATTCCAGGACCGAGCCAGCAGTATGCGACGTCAGCTGGACTACATACTGGTAAGGAGGAAGTGGAGGAAGTCCATCCTAAATGCAGAGTCCTACAGCACGTTCGATTCTGTAGGCTCCGATCACCGTGTGGTCGCCACGAGGCTGCGCCTGAGCCTAAGGGTCCCCAAGAGCGCCCCGAGAGCCCGGCCCGACTGGGAGGCCTTCGCGGGAAGCCCTGAACTCCAGGCCAAATACACAGCGGAGGTGAGAGCCCACCTACATCTGGCCGAGGAAGGGGAGCCAACGGCCTACGAGCGGTTCCTATCCGCCAACGAAGAGGCAACCAGGAAATGGGTGCCAACAAAGGGGAGACATAGAGCCTCTCCTAGGTCCAAACACCCGGAGGTTGTGCGAGCGCGGACACTGGTGGAAGAGGCACGCAGAAGCTTTGAGAGAGTGGGGACCGCAGAGAGTAGGGAGGAGCTGAACAGCGCCAAACAGCAGCTGTTCAGCACCTACGACAGGATCAAAGGGGAAGAATTGATGGAGAAGGTGAAGAAGGTGGAGGCAGAACATGGCAAACAGAGATACAAGGAGTCATGGAAGGTCATAAACGAGATGAGTGGGCGCAAGAAGACGAGAGAGGGACAGCTAGCAGGCTGCAGCCCAGAGGAGAGAGTGACCTCCTGGTTCACCCACTTCCGGGATCTCCTAGGCACCCACCCAACAGTGGACGGAGCTGAGGAAGAGATACCTGCAGTCCTCACAAACCTCAACATTGACGATGGCCCCTTTACAGCTACGGAGTTTGCCACAGTGAAGTCCACCCTGAAGCAAGGAAAAAGTGCTGGGCCGGACGGTATCCCCCCAGAGGTCCCTAAACACTGCGATCTCGATAACATCATACTGGAGATCTGCAACCAGGCTCTGATAGAAAACATCAAACCCGATATATGGTCCCTCTCTAATATCATCCCGGTGCCCAAGTCTGGAGATCTGGCTAAGCCGGACAATTATCGTGGCATTAGCCTGACCTGTGTCATAGCGAAGATGTACAACCGCATGATATTAAACCGGATTAGGGACGCCATTGACCCACACCTGAGGGACAACCAAAATGGCTTCAGAAAGGGAAGGACCACCGTAGGCCAGATCCTGGCCTTAAGGAGAATCATTGAGGAAGTGAAGAGGAACAATTTGACAGCGGTGCTATGTTTCATTGACTTCAAAAAAGCATTTGACTCAATAAACAGAAGCATGATGCTGAAAATCCTTAAAGCTTACGGGGTCCCCCCGAATCTACTCCGGGCCACAGAGGCCATGTACAAGGGCACAAGAGCCAAGGTGGTAACCCCAGATGGCATCAGCGAGGAGTTCGACATTCTGGCAGGGGTGCAGCAGGGGGATACTCTTGCCCCCTTCCTCTTTATCATAGCCCTTGACTACGCGCTCAGGAAAGCCATCAACGGGCGGGAGCAGGAGCTGGGCTTCACAATCACACCAAGGAAGTCTAGAAGAAGCCCTGCTGTAGCCCTGGCAGACCTAGACTACGCAGATGACATCTGCCTGGTGTCTGACCGCGTGGAGCAGGCACAGGAACTCCTGAACAGAGTAGAGGTGGAATGTGCTAAGGTTGGCCTCAGACTGAACATAAAGAAGACTAAGGTAATCACCTATAACATCTGCACAGACCATCTGCCGATTACAACATCAGAAGGCAGCTCTTTGCAAGAGGTCAATGACTTCAAGTACCTGGGTTCCTGGGTAAACTCCACAGAACAAGACCTTAAGGTCAGGAAGGCAATGGCGTGGAGAGCCCTGAATGTTATGTCAAGCGTGTGGCGCTCAAATCTTCCCCGTCGCATAAAGCTGAGCCTATTTCATGCCACTGTGGAGTCCGTCCTCCTGTATGGCTGCGAAAGCTGGACCCTGACGCCCACCCTGCAGAAGTCCTTGGATGGGTGCTACACCAGGATGCTACGAGCAGTGCTGAATGTAGACCAGAATGCCCACATTACCAACAAGGATCTGTACGGGCGGCTGCCGAGGCTTAGCCAGAAGGTAGCATCCAGGAGGATGAAGCTGGCCGGCCACTGCCACAGACATCGGGAGCTCCCGGCCAGCAGGCTGGTCCTGTGGGAACCAACGCGCGGGCATCGATCGCGAGGACGTTCCACGCTAACGTACGTGGACGTGCTTAAGAAAGATGCGGGAGCTGAAAGTTCTTCGGAGCTGGCCGGGTGTATGGAGAACCGAGAGGATTGGAGACTCCGATGGAAGCTCGTCTGAGGACGACCGAGAGAGACGCCCATTTGCGTCTATGAATATTTTTCGCTAAATCGCGAAAACCGCAAAACAGTTTTTTCCCTACTCCTCCCACATTTCTTGACCAATCAACACCAAACTTTGCACACGACATCTTCAGACACACACGCAAAGGAATCATCAACAGTTTTTTGATCCGACCTTCGACGACGAAACGGTAGCGTTTTGAATATTTGTTTATTGGCTACGTTTTACGTCAAAACGCAAAAATTCAAAGAATACCAAAAGTAGACGTCGGATCAAGTCCAAATTTTAGACACATGTCGGTGCTACCCTTAATGGCGTTCAATAAAGAATTCGGAATATTTCGCCATTAGGGGGCGCAATAAACGAGGAAATTGTATATCTTCTAATTGGCCAAAGGAATGTTCTTCAAACTATAAGGGAACCATCAAGGGGGCAAACCCGAGTCTATATAAAAAATATGGCCAAGAATTAATAATGTAGGCGGGAGTTATTTGGCAAAGGAAAATTGTCTTTGGAAAATTTCGCCAACAGGGCGGCGCCAAAAAACGACGAAATAATATATCTCCTATTTGGCCAATGGAATGTTCTGAAAACCGAACCTCCCACAGTCAAAAACGTTATACCCACAGATGCACTGGAGTCTGCTGCATCTTTTGGCATAGGCCAGGCCCATTTGCGTCAGTATTTTCTTTATGCAAAATCGCAAAAACAGCTAAACTGCCTTTTCGCTACTCCTCCCACATTTCTTGCCCAATTGACACCAAACTTTGCACACGACATCTTCAGACGCACACTACAAGAAATCAGCAAAACTTTTTTGATCCGACCATCGTTGACAAAACGGTAGCGTTTTGAATATATGTTTTGCGTTGCAAATCAGTAAAAACTATTTTGATCCAACCGTCGACGACTAAACGGTAGCGGAAAATGCGTTTGGGGCCGAAACTCCCACACTGAACCTCTCACAGTCAAAACCTTTATATCCACAGGTTGTTCACGGTAGCGTTTTGAATACTTGCTTCGCGTTGTGCCGGCGAAATGCACATTTCTTGTCGCGTTGTGCCGGCGAAATGCACACTTCTTGGACCCCTGCATAACTGCTTGCAGTTCTAGTTATTATTAGGGGTCCAAGCCAACAGGTTGGATCCCTATTGTTTTTGTAAGGATTTTTCTTATTATTCTTACCCCCCTAAAAGTGATACCACACCCCAAACCGTAAATGGTGCCGACACGCAAATTGCATGACTAGATCCAGATCTGTTCGGACTAAGCAGACGACAAAATCCAGACGCGCCGGTCACTAGGTGGCGCTATACCAAGGAATATGCGTTTGGGGCTATAACTCCCACACCGAACCTCCCACATTCAAAACCTTGTACACACAGATGCACTGGAGTCTGCTGCATCTTTTGGCCTAGGCCACGCCCATTTCCGTCTATGAATATTTTTCGCTAAATCGCGAAAACCGTAAAACTATTTTTTCCCTACTCCTCCCACATTTCTTGACCAATCGACACCAAACTTTGCACACGGCATCTTCAGACGCACACGCAAAGAAATCTTAGACAGTTTTTTGATCCAACCTTCGACGACGAAACGGTAGAGTTTTGAATATTTGTTTATTAGCTAAATTAGACGTGGAAAATCAAAAATACAAAAAAATCCAAAAGTAGACATCGGATCGAGTCCTAATTCTACACACATGTCGGTGCTACCCTTAATGGCGTTCAATAAAGAATTCGGAATATTTCGCCCTTAGGGGGCGCAATAAACGAGGAAATTGTATATCTTCTAATTGGCCAAAAGAATGTTCTTCAAACTATAAGGGAACCATCAAGGGGCAAACCCGAGTCTATATAAAAAATATGGCCAAGAATTATTAATGTGGGCGGGAGTTATTTGGCAAAGGAAAATTGTCTTTGGAAAATTTCGCCACAAGGGGGCGCAAATAAACGACGAAATAATATATCTCCTAACTGGCCAATGGAATGTTCTGAAAACGCGTTTTAGGCTATAACTCCCACACCGAAGCTCCCACAGTCAAAAACGTTATATCCACAGATTCACTGGAGTCAGCTGCATCTTTTGGCATACGCCGTTCCTCAATTTCGAACACATGCTTTGCGTTGTGCCGGCGAAATGCACACTTCTTGGACCCCTGCATAACTGCTTGCAGTTCTAGTTAGGGGTCCAAGCCAACAGGTTGGATCCCTATTGTTTTTGTAAGGATTTTTCTTATTAGGGGTCCAAGCCAACAGGTTGGATCCCTATTGTTTTTGTAAGGATTATTATTATTATTATTCCCCCCCTAGAAGTGGGCCCACAGCACAAACCGTAAATGGTGCAGACATGCCAAATGCATGACTAGATCAAGATCTTTGGCGACTACGCAGACGACAAAATCCAGACATGCCGGCCACTAGGTGGCGCTATACCAAGGAATACGCGTTTGGGGCTATAACTCCCACACCGAACCTCCCACAGTCAAAAACGTTATACCCACAGATGCACTGGAGTCTGCTGCATCTTTTGGGCTAGGCCACGCCCATTTGCGTCTATGAATATTTTTCGCTAAATCGCGAAAACCGCAAAACAGTTTTTTCCCTACTCCTCCCACATTTCTTGACCAATCAACACCAACCTTTGCACACGACATCTTCAGACGCACACGCAAAGGAATCATCAACAGTTTTTTTATCCGACCTTCGACGACGAAACGGTAGCGTTTTGAATATTTGTTTATTGGCTACGTTTTACGTCGAAACGCAAAAATTCAAAGAATACCAAAAGTAGACGTCGGATCAAGTCCAAATTTTAGACACATGTCGGTGCTACCCTTAATGGCGTTCAATAAAGAATTCGGAATATTTCGCCATTAGGGGGCGCAATAAACGAGGAAATTGTATATCTTCTAATTGGCCAAAGGAATGTTCTTCAAACTATAAGGGAACCATCAAGGGGCAAACCCGAGTCTATATAAAAAATATGGCCAAGAATTAATAATGTAGGCGGGAGTTATTTGGCAAAGGAAAATTGTCTTTGGAAAATTTCGCCAACAGGGCGGCGCCAAAAAACGACGAAATAATATATCTCCTATTTGGCCAATGGAATGTTCTGAAAACGCGTTTTAGGCTATAACTCCCACATCGAAGCTCCCACAGTCAAAAACGTTGTACACACAGATTCACTGGAGTCAGCTGCATCTTTTGGTATAGGCCAGGCCCATTTGCGTCAGTATTTTCTTTATGCAAAATCGCAAAAACAGCTAAACTGCCTTTTCGCTACTCCTCCCACATTTCTTGCCCAATTGACACCAAAATTTGCACACGACATCTTCACGCACACTACAAGAAATCAGCAAAACTATTTTCATCCGACCATCGTTGACGAAACGGTAGCGTTTTGAACATATGTTTTGCGTTGCAAATCAGTAAAAACTATTTTGATCCAACCGTCGACGACTAAACGGTAGCGGAAAATGCGTTTGGGGCCGAAACTCCCACACTGAACCTCTCACAGTCAAAACCTTTATATCCACAGGTTGTTCACGGTAGCGTTTTGAATACTTGGTTCGCGTTGTGCCGGCGAAATGCACACTTCTTGGACCCCTGCATAACTGCTTGCAGTTCTAGTTATTCTTACCCCCCTAAAAGTGGGCCCACACCCCAAACCGTAAAAGGTGCCGACACACGAATTGCATGACTAGATCCAGATCTCTTCGGACTACGCAGACGACCAAATCCAGACACGCCGGCCACTAGGTGGCGCTATACCAAGGAATACGCGTTTGGGTCTATAACTCCCACACCGAACCACCCAGAGTCCAATAACTTGTACACACAGATGCACTGGAGTCTGCTGCATCTTTTGGCCTAGGCCACGCCCATTTGCGTCAATGAATATTTTTCGCTAAATCGCGAAAACCGCAAAACTGTATTTTCGCTACTCCTCCCACATTTCTTGACCAATCAACACCAAACTTTGCACACGGCATCTTCAGACGCACACGCAAAGAAATCTTAGACAGTTTTTTGATCCGACCTTCGACGACGAAACGGTAGAGTTTTGAATATTTGTTTATTAGCAAAATTAGACGTGGAAAATTAAAAATCCAAAAAAATCCAAAATTAGACATCGGATCGAGTCCAAATTCTACACACATGTTGGTGCTAACCTTAATGTCGTTCGATAAAAAATTCGGAAAATTTCGCCATTAGGGGGCGCAATAAACGAGGAAATTGTATATCTTCTACAAAATTTCGCCGCGAAAACGCTACACTGACTTCCCGCTACTCCTACCACAGCCAAATCCTTTGTATCCACAGGTTCAGGGTAGCGTTTTGAACACATTCTTCGCATTGTGCCGGCGAAATGCACATTTCTTGTCGCGTTGTGCCGGCGAAATGCACACTTCTTGGACCCCTGCATAACTGCTTGCAGTTCTAGTTAGGGGTCCAAGCCAACAGGTTGGATCCCTATTGTTTTTGTAAGGATTTTTCTTATTATTATTATTATTATACTTACCCCCCTAAAAGTGGTACCACAGCCCAAACCGTAAATGGTGCACACACGCCAATTACATGACTAGATCCAGATCTCTTCGGACTACGCAGACGACAAAATCCAGACATGCCGGCCACTAGGTGGCGCTATACCAAGGAATACGCGTTTGGGGCTATAACTCCCACACCGAACCTCCCACAGTCCAAAAACTTGTACACACAGATGCACTGGAGTCTGCTGCATCTTTTGGTCTAGGCCACGCCCATTTGCGTCTATGAATATTTTTCGCTAAATCGCGAAAACCGCAAAACTGTTTTTTCGCTACTCCTCGCACATTTCTTGACCAATCAACACCAAACTTTGCACACGGCATCTTCAGACGCACACGCAAAGAAATCATATACAGTTTTTTGATCCGACCTTCGACGACGAAACGGTAGAGTTTTGAATATTCTTTTATTAGCTAAATTAGACGTGGAAAATTAAAAAACCAAAAAATTCCAAAATTAGACATCGGATCGAGTCCAAATTTTAGACACATGTTGGTGCTAACCTTAATGACCTTCGATAAAAATTCGGAAAATTTCGCCATTAGGGGGCGCAATAAACGAGGAAATTGTATATCTTCTACAAAAATTTCGCCGCGAAGACGCTACACTGACTTCTCGCTACTCCACAGGTTCAGGGTAGCGTTTTGAACACATGCTTCGCGTTTTTCCGGCGAAATGCACATTTCTTGTCGCGTTGTGCCGGCGAAATGCACACTTCTTGGACCCCTGCATAACTGCTTGCAGTTCTAGTTATTATTCCTGCGCTAAAAGTGGTACCACAGCCCAAACCGTAAATGGTGCACACGCGCCAATTACATGACTAGAACCAGTACCGGCACCGCTACTCAGATAACCAAATCCAGACATGCCGGCCACTAGGTGGCGCTATACCAAGGAGAAACACGTTTGGGGCTATAACTCCCACACCGAACCTCCCAGAGTCCAAAAACTTGTACACACAGATGCACTGGAGTCTGCTGCATGTTTTGGCCTAGGCCACGCCCATTTGCGTCTATGAATATTTTTCGCTAAATCGCGAAAACCGCAAAACTGTTTTTTCCCTACTCCTCCCACATTTCTTGACCAATCAACACCAAACTTTGCACATGACATCTTCAGACGCACACGCAAAGGAATCATCAACAGTTTTTTGATCCGACCTTCGACGACGAAACGGTAGAGTTTTGAATATTCTTTTATTAGCTAAATTAGACGTAGAAAATTAAAAAAACAAAAAATTCCAAAATTAGACATCGGATCGAGTCCAAATTTTAGACACATCTTGGTGCTAACCTTAATGACCTTCGATAAAAAATTCGGAAAATTTCGCCATTAGGGGGCGCAATAAACGAGGAAATTGTATATCTTCTACAAAAATTTCGCCGCGAAAACGCTACACTGACTTCTCGCTACTCCACAGGTTCAGGGTAGCGTTTTGAACACATGCTTCGCGTTTTTCCGGCGAAATGCACATTTCTTGTCGCGTTGTGCCGGCGAAATGCA
Organism: Gadus chalcogrammus; assembly: GCF_026213295.1. Classification (NCBI taxonomy): domain Eukaryota; kingdom Metazoa; phylum Chordata; class Actinopteri; order Gadiformes; family Gadidae; genus Gadus; species Gadus chalcogrammus. Next base: position 39,416 of record NW_026613542.1, read on the forward strand.
CACTTCTTGGACCCCTGCATAACTGCTTGCAGTTCTAGTTATACTTACCTCCCTAAAAGTGGTACTACAGCCCGAACCGTAAATGGTGCAGACACGCCAATTGCATGACTAGATCCAGATCCGTGGGGACTACGCAGACGACAAAATCCAGACATGCCGGCCACTAGGTGGCGCTATACCAAGGAATACGCGTTTGGGGCTATAACTCCCACACCGAACCTCCCAGAGTCCAAAAACTTGTACACACAGATGCACTGGAGTCTGCTGCATCTTTTGGCCTAGGCCACGCCCATTTGCGTCTATGAATATTTTTCGCTAAATCGCGAAAACCGCAAAACTGTTTTTTCGCTACTCCTCCCACATTTCTTGACCAATTGACACAAAACTTTGCACACGGCATCTTCAGACGCACACGCATAGAAATCATAGACACTTTTTTGATCCGACCTTCGACGACGAAACGGTAGCGTTTTGAATATTGGTTTATTAGCTAAATTAGACGTCGAAATCAAAAATCCCAAAAAATCCAGATTTTGACATCGGATCAAGACGCATGTCGGTGCTACCCTTATTGTCGTTCGATAAAAATCTCGGAGAATTTCGCCATTAGGGGGCGCAATAAACAAGGAAATTGTATATATTCTACAAAATTTTGCCGTGAAAACGCTACACAGACTTCTCGCTACTCCTACCACAGTCAAATCCTTTGTATCCACAGGTTCAGGGTAGCGTGTGCCGGCGAAACGCACATTTCTTGTCGCGTTGTGCCGGCGAAATGCACACTTCTTGGACCCCTGCATAACTGCTTGCAGTTCTAGTTATACTTACCCCCCTAAAAGTGGTACCACAGCCCAAACCGTAAATGGTGCACACACGCCAATTACATGACTAGATCCAGATCTCTTCGGACTACGCAGACGACCAAACCCAGACACGCCGGCCACTAGGTGGCGCTATACCAAGGAAAGACACGTTTGGGGCTATAACTCCCACACCGAACCTCCCACATTCAAAACCTTGTACACACAGATTCACTGGAGTCTGCTGCATCTTTTGGTATAGGCCACGCCCATTTGCGTCTATGAATATTTTTCGCTAAATCGCGAAAACCGCAAAACTGTTTTTTCGCTACTCCTCGCACATTTCTTGACCAATCAACACCAAACTTTGCACACGGCATCTTCAGACGCACACGCAAAGAAATCATATACAGTTTTTTGATCCGACCTTCGACGACGAAACGGTAGAGTTTTGAATATTCTTTTATTAGCTAAATTAGACGTGGAAAATTAAAAAACCAAAAAATTCCAAAATTAGACATCGGATCGAGTCCAAATTTTAGACACATGTTGGTGCTAACCTTATTGACCTTCGATAAAAATTTCGGAAAATTTCGCCATTAGGGGGCGCAATAAACGAGGAAATTGTATATCTTCTACAAAAATTTCGCCGCGAAAACGCTACACTGACTTCTCGCTACTCCACAGGTTCAGGGTAGCGTTTTGAACACATGCTTCGCGTTTTTTCCGGCGAAATGCACATTTCTTGTCGCGTTGTGCCGGCGAAATGCACACTTCTTGGACCCCTGCATAACTGCTTGCAGTTCTAGTTAGGGGTCCAAGCCAACAGGTTGGATCCCTATTGTTTTTGTAGTGTTTATTTTTAGGGGTCCAAGCCAACAGGTTGGAACCCTATTGTTTTTGTAAGGATTTTTCTTTTTATTATACTTACCCCCCTAAAAGTGGGCCCACAGCCCAAACCGTAAATGGTGCCGACACGCCAATTGCATGACTAGATCCAGATCTCTTCGGACTACGCAGACGACCAAATCCAGACATGCCGGCCACTAGGTGGCGCTATACCAAGGAATACGCGTTTGGGGCTATAACTCCCACACCGAACCTCCCACAGTCAAAAACGTTATACCCACAGATGCACTGGAGTCTGCTGCATCTTTTGGGCTAGGCCACGCCCATTTGCGTCTATGAATATTTTTCGCTAAATCGCGAAAACCGCAAAACAGTTTTTTCCCTACTCCTCCCACATTTCTTGACTAATCAACACCAAACTTCGCACACGACATCTTCAAACGCACACGCAAAGGAATCATCAACAGTTTTTTGATCCGACCTTCGACGACGAAACGGTAGCGTTTTGAATATTTGTTTATTGGCTACATTTTAAGTCAAAACGCAAAAATTCAAAGAATACCAAAAGTAGACGTCGGATCAAGTCCAAATTTTAGACACATGTCGGTGCTACCCTTAATGGCGTTCAATAAAGAATTCGGAATATTTCGCCATTAGGGGGCACAATAAACGAGGAAATTGTATATCTTCTAATTGGCCAAAGGAATGTTCTTCAAACTATAAGGGAACCATCAAGGGGCAAACCCGAGTCTATATAAAAAATATGGCCAAGAATTAATAATGTAGGCGGGAGTTATTTGGCAAAGGAAAATTGTCTTTGGAAAATTTCGCCAACAGGGCGGCGCCAAAAAACGACGAAATAATCTATCTCCTATTTGGCCAATGGAATGTTCTGAAAACGCGTTTTAGGCTATAACTCCCACACCAAAGCTCCCACAGTCAAAAACGTTATACGCACAGATTCACTGGAGTCAGCTGCATCTTTTGGCATAGGTCAGGCCCATTTGCGTCAGTATTTTCTTTATGCAAAATCGCAAAAACAGCTAAACTGCCTTTTCGCTACTCCTCCCACATTTCTTGCCCAATTGACACCAAACTTTGCACACGACATCTTCAGACGCACACTACAAGAAATCAGCAAAACTATTTTGATCCGACCATCGTTGACGAAACGGTAGCGTTTTGAATATATGTTTTGCGTTGCAAATCAGTAAAAACTATTTTGATCCAACCGTCGACGACTAAACGGTAGCGGAAAATGCGTTTGGGGCCGAAACTCCCACACTGAACCTCTCACAGTCAAAACCTTTATATCCACAGGTTGTTCACGGTAGCGTTTTGAATACCTGCTTCGCGTTGTGCCGGCGAAATGCACATTTCTTGTCGCGTTGTGCCGGCGAAATGCACACTTCTTGGACCCCTGCATAACTGCTTGCAGTTCTAGTTATTTTTATACTTACCTCCCTAAAAGTGTGCCCACAGCCCAAACCGTAAATGGTGCAGACATGCCAAATGCATGACTAGATCAAGATCCGTGGCGACTACGCAGACGACAAAATCCAGACATGCCGGCCACTAGGTGGCGCTATACCAAGGAATACGCGTTTGGGGCTATAACTCCCACACCGAACCTCCCACAGTCAAAAACGTTATACCCACAGATGCACTGGAGTCTGCTGCATCTTTTGGGCTAGGCCACGCCCATTTGCGTCTATGAATATTTTTCGCTAAATCGCGAAAACCGCAAAACAGTTTTTTCCCTACTCCTCCCACATTTCTTGACCAATCAACACAAAACTTTGCACACGACATCTTCAGACGCACACGCAAAGGAATCATCAACAGTTTTTTGATCCGACCTTCGACGACGAAACGGTAGCGTTTTGAATATTTGTTTATTGGCTACGTTTTACGTCAAAACGCAAAAATTCAAAGAATACCAAAAGTAGACGTCGGATCAAGTCCAAATTTTAGACACATGTCGGTGCTACCCTTAATGGCGTTCAATAAAGAATTCGGAATATTTCGCTATTAGGGGGCGCAATAAACGAGGAAATTGTATATCTTCTAATTGGCCAAAGGAATGTTCTTCAAACTATAAGGGAACCATCAAGGGGCAAACCCGAGTCTATATAAAAAATATGGCCAAGAATTAATAATGTAGGCGGGAGTTATTTGGCAAAGGAAAATTGTCTTTGGAAAATTTCGCCAACAGGGCGGCGCCAAAAAACGACGAAATAATATATCTCCTATTTGGCCAATGGAATGTTCTGAAAACGCGTTTTAGGCTATAACTCCCACACCGAAGCTCCCACAGTCAAAAACGTTATACGCACAGATTCACTGGAGTCAGCTGCATCTTTTGGCATAGGCCAGGCTCATTTTTGTAATGCTGGAGGTTGTATGTATAGCCAGATGAAATAGTCTGATGACTAGTTGAATAGTGTTTTTTTATCCCTGAAAACTCATCAGTAGGGTGTCAAGTACAGACACAAATATTTTTTCTTTCTTCTTCAAGGAAGATGATGTTGTCCTGAAGGACACAATTCAGGCAGCAGCATGGTGCTAGTTACAGTCCTTCAAGGACAGTGTTTCTCTCCCAGAGGTCATTGGGATGGAATGTTGGGAGCAGATGGCAGCATCAACACAGCGCAAATCCCATGACGGCGGGGATGAGGAAGAAACGTGGAAACCATTCCAATTCTCATTCAGATTACATACTGACTATGAACTGTTCTGTGTGGAGATGATGGACAGGAGAAACCTGAAGGTGTTTGCCTCTTTTGAGTCAAACACCTCTCCCCCTCCCTGTGCCCCCTCCCCGTCCCCCTCCTTGTGACGCCTGCGCCACACGACTCCAATGTAGTCTGATGATGCAGCATAATGGCGGCGCTTGGCAGCTATGGCGGCGGTGACGGCGATGTCGGGCGACAGAGCGTGAAGCGAGAGTGGCGTCCACCTCACTGAGGAAGGCGTCAGTGTGTTCCCCCCCCCGTTGAGACTTTGTTTGTTCTACTCTTTATTGATTTATCTTTTATGCTAATAGTTTACAATCTATTTTTTGTATTTGTTATTTTTTAATTGTTTTGTTGAATAAAAAGACTGTTGTTAGTGCTCCTGTGATTGGTGTAACTTAATGTGCTTCACACATGTAGTTGAATAAAAAGACTGTTGTTAGTGCTCCTGTGATTGGTGTAACTTAATGTGCTTCACACATGTAGCTTTTCCTTATGTCTCCCCCCCCCGTTGAGACTTTGTTTGTTCTACTCTTTATTGATTTATCTTTTATGCTAATAGTTTACAATCTATTTTTTGTAGTTGTTATTTTTTAATTGTTTTGTTGAATAAAAAGACTTCACACATGTAGCTTTTCCTTATGTCTCCCCCCCCCGTTGAGACTTTGTTTGTTCTACTCTTTATTGATTTATCTTTTATGCTAATAGTTTACAATCTATTTTTTGTAGTTGTTATTTTTTAATTGTTTTGTTGAATAAAAAGACTGTTGTTAGTGCTCCTGTGATTGGTGTAACTTAATGTGCTTCACACATGTAGTTGAATAAAAAGACTGTTGTTAGTGCTCCTGTGATTGGTGTAACTTAATGTGCTTCACACATGTAGCTTTTCCTTATGTCTATTGAGGTACATTTTTTGCCCTTAGATGTGGTTTCCTCACATTACATCTGTTAAGGTCATACCTTTGTATCCCAGTCTTCATAGTTCCCCAAATCTTATTTTGGCTCTTACTGGGCCTGTAACTATGACAGACAGACGGGTACAGGAGTTCGCACACGTTGTTTGTGACGCCTGCGCCACACGACTCCAATGTAGTCTGATGATGCAGCATAATGGCGGCGCTTGGCAGCTATGGCGGCGGTGACGGCGATGTCGGGCGACAGAGCGTGAAGCGAGAGTGGCGTCCACCTCAATGAGGAAGGC
>NW_026613542.1:52500-142434 GCF_026213295.1 Gadus chalcogrammus
TGTGTGCCTGTCTTGTGTGTGTGTGTGTGTGTGTGTGCGCCTGTCTTGTGTGTGTCTGTGTCTCTGTGTGTGTGTGTGTGTGTGTGTGTGCCTGTCGTGTGTGTGTGTGTGTGTGTCTGTCTTGTGTGTGTGTGTGCCTGTCTTGTGTGTGTGTGTGTGTGCCTGTCTTGTGTGTGTGCCTGTCTTGTGTGTGTGTGTCTGTCTTGTGTGTGTCTGTCTTGTGTGTGTGCCTGTCTGTGTGTGTGCCTGTCTTGTGTGTGTGCCTGTCTTGTGTGTGTGCCTGTCTGTCTGTGGGGCTGTGTGGGGCTGTGTCGTGTGTGGCTGTATACTGATTTTCAGATTGTCTAAGCAAGGTAGGTTTGTTGGTCATGTGTTGAAAGGAGAAACAGGAGATCGTCCGCCGTTCAACTCAAGGTGAGGTGCTGGTTAAATTACTTGGTGCTGGTTGGGTTTTGACTGAATTTGCATTTTAGTTGTCTATTAATAGATTTTTTTTGGGAAAATGGTTTCTGTACTGCCTATGTCATTCTATGCAAATATTTGGCTTTAAATTTGTCCTGGGATGAAAGCTTTATAAGTTGGCTGTGATTAGGAAATGTTAAATGCTGCAATGTCGTGTTACATTTCCTTTTTACACGCACACATCCGCCCAACAGTCTAAAATCTACCTCTGTCCACCATATGCAATGTGTTTTAAATGCTGTGCTTTAGCCCATATATTGATTTCACATGTGCGTGTGTGTATTTATTGCACCTATCTGTTCTGTTTAATGTTCATTTCATATGAAAACACATGGTTATAATTACATAAATACATCTCTGTACAGGGTGGGGTTTTCAACATGCAGCCTTTCTTGATGTATATTTGTAAAGGGAAATCTTGTACCTATTTTGAAACATTCTATTTTTCTTATTGTGAAATCATTAGATGCCTCGTGCTTCGCGCGCTTCGGCTGCAGCCAAGGTGAAGTGGACGAGGATTCTTCCCATGGCGACGACTCTGGCCAGAGGCTTCGAGCCTGGTATGTAGTCGTAAAGATACAATGATGCATGTTTTCAACTCATTTATATTCCTCAGAATTCTATTGCATGAATGTGTGATGTTTGACTTTTAGATCAACAGCTCGAGATAAGTTATTCATTTTAGTTTTGTGTTGAATTTGTCTTTTTATTAGTGCGTGGCACTGGAGCACGTCACCGTGTCGAGCCGTGGCCTGTCTCTGCCCACACTGGGAAGTTCAACCGATTGGATCTCCCCCCTGAGTCTCCAGATAAGCAGGTAAACTTGTCAAAGACCTTTCAGAAAATAATGTATAATTTAGCTGTGGAATATGTTTGGAGTGGAATGACAACTTTTTATTTGTCCTTATTTATAGTTTGTGCTGTTTGTGGGCGACTCGCATCTGCGTGCGTTGGTTGACCGTTACGTGAGGATGCCAGACGGTTGCCTTTCGTTTGGGTTCCTGTCTACGCCTGGGGCGTCTGCCGCTGAGCTCCGCACCGAGTTGCTGAACGCAGACATCCCCAGAACCCCCGACATCGTTTGCTTGCTGGCTCCGAGCAACAACCTCAAGGCGACGCCTGGCATCGAAGCGGCTGGAGTTGCCTTCGAAGGACTTCTGAGAGCTGCCCGCAGTCGATGGCCTAAGGTAGTTTTTGTGTTACAAAATAAAGTGTATTTTCAAGGCAGACTATTTAACAGAATTGTATAGTGTGTAATCCAAAACTTTTGTGCGGATCAGGTGTTTGTGCTCGATTTCCCTCCCCGGCTGGCGAGTGAATTGGCACCGCAACAATTCCTTCGAGAGGAGTTTCGTCGCGTTGCAGCAAAGAACGGTATGTAAAAATGATTAAGAGATAATGTCAGTATAGAATATCTTTGTAGGAAAGCTTTTAGTGTATCAACACCACCTCTTGGTACCACGTGTAAAATATGTATATAGTGTATGGTTTAATATTTGTTTTCTTCTGCAGATGTAAAGTACTGCGTCACAGCTGACCGCTTTCCGCTGGACTCGCGTGCCTTGTGGAGTCGTGATGGGGTAAGTCGTGTTATAACTTGGCACGTGAGAAATTCATGTAATGTCATTTTTATATGGCAAAAGCAGTTTAATTCAATAATAACCCGTGCTTCTCATTATAATAGATCCACCTGAGTGACGATCTGGGGATGCCGCTTCTCGCGAAGCTTCTGTGGCACTTCTCCTTTCTGCAGCTACAGTCACCTCTGCCTGCTACACCTCCGCCTGTGTCTCCTCCCAAGTCACCCCTGACTGTGAGACCCTTTGCTACCACCGTGGTTGTGAAGGGAGAGGTTTCCCGTCCACGTCCCCTTGACCCCTTCAAGGAAACTGTCGTCGGACGTCGCGGAAAGGTAAAAGTTATACAATTTTGAAGAGCTTTAGTTTTAGTTAGGCCACATTTATTGAATACTAATTCCCCCTATGTGTTTATAGCGCAGCCAACCTGAGTCCTGGGATGCGCCTGAGGACTGGGATCAGTCTTCCGTGCGGATCCTTTCTCATGAGGTTTGTACATTGGTATGATAGCTGATAGGAAATTAAACCGTAATGATGCGTACATTTGTTGTTTCATTTAAATGCTATTCCTATAAGACAGGGCAAATGGTCAATGGCTCAATTCTGTTTTTTATTTCTAGGTTTGTGTGCCTCCTCTGGTCCTGAGGGAGTGCTTTGTCGTGCTAAACCCTATCCGGTTTAGCACTGACAAATTGGCTGCAATGGATCGCATTGTTCCATCCAACCTTGATGTCCCCATGGGGAATCGCTCAAGGGTAATTTGTGTGATTTTAATATTAACTGTTTGTGAGTGCATACATATTAATAGCGCCTGTAATCCTATATGACAAGCTTTACATTGTATGGTACAGATAGTTGCATTGATAACAAATGTGTTATATTTCATTAACTGTTATCATTTCCGTTCTCTTCCATTATGATAGAAACGGAAGGTGGCACATGGAACCACGGCTGTGGTCTCCAAAGGAAAGAAGGCCCGCCTTGAGGTTGGTAATTTCTCAGTGAAATATGTACTTGTTTTTTGGTTGAAACACAGGAACAACTATTTTCTGATTTCGCCTTTAACACAAGAGATAGTCCAACATTCTCTGTGTAGGTATTGTTTTGCCAATGATTTACAATTATTTTCCAGGCACTTCCAACTCCAGCAAGGATTGCCAAACCTTCGAAGCTGGTACCTCCCCCTCGACCTGTTCCAGAAGCTGCTGTGCCAGCCACTCTGGAGGGCAGCGTCTTTGTGCCTTCGAGCAAGGTAATTTGCATACAACATGTGATGATTACACACATTCAGTGAATAGAGTGCGGTTCTCTATTCTTTTTGATATTTCCCTTTAAGAAAGTGTAGTTTTGTGTTTCCATTTGTCAATTGTATTGTACATATAATTCTTACTATGTCATTGCAGTTTGCTCAACCGGAGGGGGATGACCAGACTCTGTGTGTTGATGAGTGGCCGTTTCTTCAAACAGAGTTTTGTGAGGTAAAGGAATGGGGGGAAAAAAAGAGCATCTTGTAATATTTGGGTTTTGTTGTTAAATTTGTATGTAGCGCCACAAAATACAGGCGTGCACAACACTATGTTTGTTACTGTTTTAAATAAACTACATTAGCAGTAAGTTCTTTGAACTGCCCACTTTTCAATTTTCATGCAATTGTATCTCTCATGATAATTTTGCTCCCTTACCTCATTGTAGAAGGTGAACCAGCCAACTCCTCGGGTTGTCTCTGGACAGAGAAAACAAGAGGAGCTAACACCTTGGGTGCCAAAAGTTGTGATGGCCCAGGCTGATAAACCAACAGCCAATGAGACCAGCTTCTTGGGATGTTCAACCAAGGTAATGACAACAATATAAAAAATGATTTGCAAATAAACAATCAATCTGTTCCAGGATCAGTATCTAGGAACATTTACATTTTTACTTCATAATTACAATCAACATAGTTTAACTGTTTTTAACATGTTCTTGGTAATATCTACACACTATGAATTGGAAATGTCAAGAAGGTTGGCTGATGAACTTGTTGTGCTCATTTTAATTATTTAAACTGAACTGAAAGAAAAGTTTTCTTTGTCCTTAATTCTGTTCACCACAATACACTAAATGTCCCCTTTTCTATGGCTTATGAGTTTGCATGTAGGGGTAAAACTAATTTTTTTAACATTCGTAATGTTTGTGATTGCAGATGACACACATTGAGGACCATGAGCCGTTTGAACCAGCACCTGAGGTCACTGCGAGCAGTCAGCAGGTATGTAATTACTAGTGGAAAAATTGTATACCAACGGGAAAAGCCACAGCTTAAGAGACCCATTTTGTTTTGATGTCTTTATTATTTTAAAACATTGATATGGTGTAAGTGTGCAGTTCTGACTAATTTGCCTATACTATGTACATTTTCAAATTACTTACTGGGAACCAACATGCTTTTAAAAACACTGAATTGTCATTTCAGCAGAGCCCGCCTGAGGACAATGGCCAGCTTGAAGATCCTCATGTAACACTTGGCAATCAGAAGGTACTTACTTTTAACATGTTATTCCCTGTTCCTTGTGAGTTTTCCTGCCATTTATTAGATCTTGGAAATGAGTTAAAGTAATGTTGATATCATGTACAATTCCGTTTTCCCATTATACACAGCCATGAACTACATCTGATTGATTCCTAGCCTTTTTTATGAATTCCTTGTTAATTTCGATATAAACTATTGGTTACACTCCTTTTTGATTGAACTACTGTTGTGTTTTTAGGCACCCTGTGATTTCGCACCTGCCAGAGCTGCTACATCAAGTCATGTGACTTATGACAACCCTGGGTGTCTTCAAGGATCGTTTGACCAGAGCAGCCACATATTTGGGGAAAATGCAGGTAAGCAGTGTGCTACAAATGGCATAGCGGCGATTATGACCCACACCACCCATAGCGTTCTCAAATGGAAAAAAAAGAACATTCATCATATTCTAAAACAAGGTAATGCCTTGTACACATCTATGCTAGAAAATAAGGAAATCAGTGCAGCCAAAACCAGTGGGCATATTTTCATTTCCGAGTTACCCAGACACTGCAAATTAAACAATAAATTATTTAGTTTGGAATATTTTGATACACTCACTGGAAGTCTTGATCAAAAGGATGATTATGACGCTTCTTTGCAAAACATAGCCATGCCTTTAGAAGAGGCTATTCAGAAGACACTGCTGCAGACAGACACATGCTTGCTCAACATCCAAGGAAGTGTCTGTGCCGTTTTCAAGGTGGAAACTGCTTTTGCAGTTTTCGATCCTCATTCTCGTAGTACTTGGGGTTCCGTTGCACCGGATGGAACCAGCATAGTAGCGCACTATGCTACTGTGTATGAGTTATATGACCATATTGAGAACCTTGTCAATTCCTTATATCAAAATCATCCACATGCTTTTGATATCCCAAACAAGGTGTTTGAAGTCACTGGTGTGAAAGCTGTTGAGGTAAACTCACCATTAACTGCTTTAACTGCACAGCCTGAAGCCAGCACTTCGGCACATGACGGTACTTTGGACACTGACAGTGACTCTGATCTCTGTGTCCTTTCGGTAACGGATAGAAATTCCCTTGCAGTAAACGCGTCTTTTTCCCTTGAAACTGTGCAGCCTGTAGCAAACACTTCTACATGTGACACAACTGTAAACACTGACAGTGATCCTCCAATTCACACAGAGGGTGCATCAGATGTCTGTTTAATTTCTGTAACAGATAGCCCCAATATAATGTTTACGGGATTGACATTAAGGGAAAAAAACAGGATCTGCAACAAACTGAATATCATACCAAGTTTAGATCAAAATATTGTTGGACAAACCTTTGATATGGCACAGCCTGAGCCATGCCAAACAACATCCATTGAAGGTGACGGTAATTGTTTCTTTCGTTCTCTTTCGTCTGTATTGAGTGGTTGCGAGTCACATCACAAGGCCTTTCGTAAGGCTGTAGTGAATCACATCTCAAATAATCCACTTCATTACATTACTTGTCTAAGACGGCAATTTGCTTCTGTGGAGCAATATCTCATGGACTCAAAAATGAAATATGTTGGATCTTGGGCAACAGAGTTGGAAATACAAGCTTCGGCAGATTTTCTCTGTGTTGATATTTACACATACAGTCAACAGAAATGGATTACATTTACGGCGAACATTGAGTCGATTTCAAGAAAAGCTATATATCTGAATCACTGCAACGAATGCCATTATGAACCAATTGCATGTGTCAAAGGAAAAACCTCTCATACGTGCTTTAGTTTAACTAGCTTCTGTGAAATGTCGCACAAAATGTCCAATGCAGACCTTGTTTCACCAAGAAAATTTACTGATAAAGTAAAAATCTAAGAAAAAAGAAAACGTATGCTGAGGACACAGAATATAGGCAAGTTAAAAAGCTTCAAACAAAACAAAGATATAATTGTGATAAACAGTATCAAGCAAAATTAAAAAACAGCAGTATTGAAAGATATGCTAATAATGAACCGTTCAAAGAACAAGTAAAAAACAGCAGTATTGAAAAATATGCCACTAATGAAATGTTCAAAGAACAAGTAATGAACAGCAGTATTGAAAAATATGCTAATAATGAAATGTTCAAAGAACAAGTAATGAATAGCAGTATTGAAAAATATGCTAATAATGAAATGTTCAAAGAACAAGTAAAAAACCGCAGTATAGAAAAATATGCTAATAATGAACCATTCAAACAACAAGTAATAAACAGCGGTATCGAAAAATACGCAAACAATCCTGCCCATCGTAAACAGGTGATCCAAACAATTGTAATCAAATACAGAGAAGATCCGGCTTATAAGCCCTCCGTAATTGAAAGAAACTGTCAAAGGAGACTTAATCTAACCCTCTTAAAACACAATATTGACTTTGTAATTGAGCTCTTCCAAGAAGAGGTCAAACATGGACCAGAACATGTTTGTTGTGTATGTCACAGATTATTGTTCCGTAAACAAGTTCGATTATGTGACATAACTTCATATGAATCCAAGGCTTCAACTGTGTCAGCAATTGCAAAACAATGCATTACTACAACATATCTCCATCAATGTGATAACGCATGTTTAACGCCATGCACACTAAAACAGACAGTTGCTGGGAAATTGTGGATATGTTTCAGTTGCAACTCCAAGATACTCAGTGGTAAGGTTCCCCAGGAGAGCGCTGTGAACAATATGGCATTAGATCCAATTCCTGACGAATTAGGCACACTGAACTCATTAGAACAACACCTGTGCGCATTGAATATTCCCTTTATGCGACTTGTGGCATTGCCACGAGGTTCTCAGAATTCTGTCCATGGGCCGGTGACTTGCGTTCCATCAAACAGCGATGTAGTCACTTCGGTTCTCCCTAGGCTAGAAAATCAAGATTTAATGATCCGAATAAAACTGAAAAGAAAACTTACTTATAAGGGGCATTATCAGTATCAATATGTGCACACTCAAAAAATCCAAAATGCGATAGCCTGTTTAAAGGACATGAATAAATGGTATAAGGACATAGACTTTAACGCAGAATGGGAAAATCCCTTGCCAGAAGATGCATGTTCTGTTTTGAAAGAATGCAACCCAGTTAATGACACTCCATCTGCACCTGAAAGCAGTGACATTACAACTCAATCAGACCAGGTGTCGGATGATGAAGAAGCTGACCACATCTATGAAACTCAAACACACGGGTTACTCTTGGACACATGTTTGCAACCGATTGATATCGCACAAGAAATATTTGATCAGCATTTCGAAAGTGTTTTATCAATAGCTCCAGCTGAGGGCAACAGTCCTGTTAGGCTGCTGACAGATAAGGGCAATGAAGCAAAATGTTTCCCAACTCTTTTCCCCAAAGGGACGGGTACATTCCATGATGCACGGCCCCACAGGCTCACTCTCAGTAGATACATCAACACACGCATCCTAAATGCTGATGGGAGGTTTAGCAGCAACTTGGACTACATTTTCTATGCTCAATATTTATCTGAGGTCAATCAGGTTGTTTCCAAGGTGTCAATAGCATTGAGAAAAGGTTACCATGCAGGGGAATCATTGGCTATAACTTCCGCCATGCTTTCAAACAAAGACTATGTAAGTAATGTCTTAAAAACCGATCTCGGTTACAAGTTCCTTCAACCGATCCGAGGGACTCCAGTTTTTTGGCAAGGTGTACAGAAAAATCTATTTGCTATGGTTCGTCAGCTTGGTGTCCCTACTTGGTTCTGTTCATTTTCATGTGCTGATTTACGCTGGACTGAACTCATCGATGTTTTCATGAGACTACAGAAAATACAGGGAAATGTCAACGACCTGGACTGGTCACAGAGGTGCAATTTACTCAAAACTAATCCGGTTACCGCGGCAAGAATGTTCCAACACAGGTTTCAGACTTTCCTAAATGACGTCATCAAGTCACCAGCTAACCCCATTGGTAAAGTTATCGACACATTTTTTAGAGTTGAATTCCAACAACGCGGCTCACCCCATACTCATTGTCTGTTCTGGGTAGAAAATGCACCGAAAATAGGCAAAAACACAGACCAAGAAGTCACACAATTTATTGATAAATACATCAGTTGTGAACTCCCGCCAGCAACCGACGCATTGCATGAAGTTGTTTCCAGCGTTCAAAAACACAGCTCCAAGCACTCAAAGAGTTGTAGGAAAAAAGGCACAACATGCAGATTTAACTTTCCACGTCCTCCAAGCAACCACACCTTTCTTTGTAGAAGTAAAACAGACGAGGACCAGGAGGTAACAGACGCTGATCCGATAGACGTCTCTATATTAGAAATGCGAAAAGAAAAAGAGGTGGCTAAAAGTGTCATGACAAGGGTCAAACATGCTCTTTCAAGTCCAGACCTAACCTCTATCACAAATCTTGTCCAATCATCTCGAATCTTGGCACACATGATCTTCTGGCCATGCTTGATAAAAAACATCGAATAGATTTGTCAAATTCAAAACCGTTTGTCCGCTAAAGCCAATCAAATTTAACCGCCAAGTTGCCAAACCGGAAGTAAGCCCATATCTCAGAAGCCCTTTGACCTATCATAACCAACCTTGGTAGAGAGACCCATGACCGCATCACGGTGACACTGAATGAATTTGGTGACCCTTGACCTCTAGGTGGCGCTGTTATTAATGTCGATGTGTTTTGACTCCTCTCTCTTCACATGAGTACATTTAAAACTTATTTTCAATGTCTGGTGATACCATCAGACCTCCCCATATAGCTCATATATTACGTCTTGCAGAAATATCCGCGACAGCCAATGATATTCGAGCGCGAAGCCGGAAAACCGGAAACACGCCAATATCTCTGCAGCCCTTTAACACATCATAACCAAACTTGATACATTGACCCATAACATAATCATGGGGACAATCAAAGAATTTGGTGACCATTGACCGCTAGGGGGCGCTATAATTAATGAAGACGTGTTTTAACTCCTCTCCCTTCACATGAGTACATTTCAAACTTATTTTCAATGTCTGATGATACTGTCAGACCTACTCATATAGCTTATAAATTATTTCTCATTGCAACATCAGAACTTGGCCGCCATGTTGAAAGTTGTCAAAATCAGTTGTAAATTCCCACAGGCCACAAATTATGTCCAATCTTCATGAAACTCTGCATATATGATCTTCAGACCAAGCTGAACAAATGTGTTAAACAGCTTTCTCTAATTCAAAACCGTTTGGCCGTGACAGGCAATCAAACTTGACGGCGCTCATTAATGGGTAGACACTGCACTCGTGTGGCGATAAGCGGTACTTAATGTATAATGCAACAATGACTATATTTACCATTCCGCCCACTTAAAATATAAACTGCAATTCCCACTGGATCAGATGCTTCACGAACCACCTCCAGAAGGGATGCTTGTTTACATGGTGTCTCTTTTAGGGATATTGTTCCGAATACCCCTATGTATTTGTGACATTTGTTCTGTCAGGCAGACTGCATTGCGCCCTTACCTCTAGGTGGGGTCCTTTTTCCCATTTACTCATCCCACCGGCTGTCGGTATTGCCGATTTCCGAGGCGGTCGTCATGTAGCCCCCTGGCCGATTACGTCCATCCGGCAGAATTATCCTACCGAGTCCCTTTATGCTTGACACCCACATTGCTGCTCGCAGCTATATTTATTATTATTATTATGCTGCCATTGGAGTCAATGGCAGCCCATAGAACCGCTTGGCGAAAAGTTGTGAAATTTGGCACACTTGTTCAGGACAGCCCCATTAGCCCATTAAGCCAATCTCAGGTCGCTAGCCCAACAGCTCTAGCGCCACCAACAGGTCAAAGTTGGACATGCATTCATGTTCATAACTTTCGACCCATTCGACCAATATTCACAAACCAGGTATCATTTGATTCCTTGAACCAAGCCCAGTTCAACAAACCCTATGACGTCATTGCGCCATGACGTATATTTCCGCCATCTTGGTTTATGTCAAAAACCATCAAAATGCTACTTCTATCACAAATCTTGTCCAATCATCTCGAAACTTGGCACACATGATCTTCTGGCCATGCTTGATGAAAAACATCGAATAGATTTGTCAAATTCAAAACTCTTTGCCCGCTTAAGCCAATCAAATTTGGCGGCGAAGCCGCTAAACAGGAAGTGAGCTGATTTCTCAGCATCCCTTAGAAATATCATAACCAGACTTGGTATACAGACCCATGGCCTCATAAAGGTGACACTGATTGAATGTGGTGACCTTTGACCTCTAGGTGGCGCTGTTATTAATGTCGAAGTGTTTTGACTCCTCTCTCTTCACATGAGTACATTTCAAACTTATTTTCAATGTCTGGTGATACTAACAGACCTCCCCGTGTGGCTAGCATATTATTTATTGCAGAAATATCCGTGACAGCCAATGATATTCGACCGCGAAGCCACCAAACCGGAAACACGCCAATATTTCAGCATCCCTTTGACATATCATGACCAAACTTGTTACATAGACCCATAACATCATCATGGGAACACTCAATGAATTTGGTGACCATTGACCTCTAGGGGGCGCTATAATTAATGAAGACGTGTTTTAACTCCTCTCTCTTCACATGAGTACATTTCAAACTTACTTTCAATGTTTAATGATACTGTCAGACCTCCCCATATATCTTGTAAATTATTTTGTTGATATTGTTCCGAATACCCCTATGTATTTGTGACATTTGTTCTGTCAGGCAGACTGCATTGCGCCCTTACCTCTAGGTGGGGTCCTTTTTCCCATTTACTCATCCCACCGGCTGTCGGTATTGCCGATTTCCGAGGCGGTCGTCATGTAGCCCCCTGGCCAATTGCGTCCATCCGGCAGAATTAGCCTACCGAGTCCGATTATGCTTGACACCCACATTGCTGCTCGCAGCTATATTTGGGTGTCAAGCAACTATGTTGCGAGACAACCTATTGTTATTGTACGAATTCTTATTATTATTATTATTATTATTATGCTGCCATTGGAGTCAATGGTAGCCCATAGAACCGCTTGGCGAAAAGTTGTGAAATTTGGCACACTGGTTCAAGACAGCCCCATTAGCCCATTAAGCCAATCTCAGGTCGCTAGCCCAACAGCTCTAGCGCCACCAACAGGTCAAAGTTGGGCATGCATTCATGTTCATAACTTTCGACCTATTCGACCAATATTCACAAACCAGGTATCATTGGATTCCTTGAACCAAGCCCAGTATAACAAACCCTATGACGTCATTGTGCCATGACGAATATTTCCGCCATCTTGGTTTATGTCAAAAACCTTCAAAATGCTACTTCTATCACAAATCTTGTCCAATCATCTCGAATCTTGGCAAACATGATCTTCTGGCCATGCTTGATAATAAACATCGAATAGATTTGTCAAATTCAAAACCGTTTGTCCGCTAAAGCCAATCAAATTTAACCGCCAAGTTGCCAAACCGGAAGTAAGCCCATATCTCAGAAGCCCTTTGACCAATCATAACCAACCTTGGTAGAGAGACCCATGACCGCATCACGGTGACACTGAATGAATTTGGTGACCCTTGACCTCTAGGTGGCGCTGTTATTAATGTCGATGTGTTTTGACTCCTCTCTCTTCACATGAGTACATTTAAAACTTATTTTCAATGTCTGGTGATACTATCAGACCTCCCCATATAGCTCATATATTACGTCTTGCAGAAATATCCGCGACAGCCAATGATATTTGAGCGCGAAGCCGGAAAACCGGAAACACGCCAATATCTCTGCAGCCCTTTGACATATCATAACCAAACTTGATACATTGACCCATAACATAATCATGGGGACACTCAAATAATTTGGTGACCATTGACCGCTAGGGGGCGCTATAATTAATGAAGACGTGTTTTAACTCCTCTCTCTTCACATGAGTACATTTCAAACTTATTTTCAATGTCTGATGATACTGTCAGACCTACTCATATAGCTTATAAATTATTTCTCATTGCAACATCAGAACTTGGCCGCCATGTTGAAAGTTGTCAAAATCAGTTGTAAATTCCCACAGGCCACAAATTATGTCCAATCTTCATGAAACTCTGCATATATGATCTTCAGACCAAGCTGAACTAATGTGTTAAACAGCTTTCTCAAATTCAAAACCGTTTGGCCGTGACAGGCAATCAAACTTGACGGCGCTCATTAATGGGTAGACACTGCACTCGTGTGGCGATAAGCGGTACTTAATGTATAATGCAACAATGACTATATTTACCATTCCGCCCACTTAAATATAAACTGCAATTCCCACTGGATCAGATGCTTCACGAACCACCTCCAGAAGGGATGCTTGTTTACATGGTGTCTCTTTTAGGGATATTGTTCCGAATACCCCTATGTATTTGTGACATTTGTTCTGTCAGGCAGACTGCATTGCGCCCTTACCTCTAGGTGGGGTCCTTTTTCCCATTTACTCATCCCACCGGCTGTCGGTATTGCCGATTTCCGAGGCGGTCGTCATGTAGCCCCCTGGCCAATTGCGTCCATCCGGCAGAATTAGCCTACCGAGTCCGATTATGCTTGACACCCACATTGCTGCTCGCAGCTATATTTATTATTATTATTATGCTGCCATTGGAGTCAATGGCAGCCCATAGAACCGCTTGGCGAAAAGTTGTGAAATTTGGCACACTTGTTCAGGACTGCCCCATTAGCCAATTAAGCCAATCTAAGGTCGCTAGCCCAACAGCTCTAGCGCCACCAACAGGTCAAAGTTGGGCATGCATTCATGTTCATAACTTTTGACCTATTCGACCAATTTTCACAAACCAGGTATCATTGGATTCCTTGAACCAAGCCCAGTTCAACACATCCTATGACGTCATTGCGCCATGACGTATATGTCCGCCATCTTGGTTTATGTCAAAAACCTTCAAAATGCTACTCCTATCACAAATCTTGTCCAATCATCTCGAAACTTGGCACACATGATCTTCTGGCCATCCTTGATGAAAAACATCGAATAGATTTGTCAAATTCAAAACCGTTTGCCCGCTAAAGCCAATCAAATTTGGCGGCGAAGCCGCCAAACAGGAAGTGAGCCGATTTCTCAGCATCCCTTTGACATATCATAACCAGACTTGGTATATAGACCCATGGCCTCATAAAGGAGACACTGATTTAATTTGGTGACCTTTGACCTGTAGGGGGCGCTGTTATTAATGTCCATGTGTTTTGACCTCTTTCTCTTCACATGAGTACATTTACAACTTATTTTCAATGTCTTGGCGAAAAGTTGTGAAATTTGGCACACTGGTTCAGGACAGCCCCATTAGCCCATTAACCCAATCTCAGGTCGCTAGCCCCACAGCTCTAGCGCCACCAATAGGTCAAAGTTGGACATGCATTCATGTTCATAACTTTCGACCTATTCGACCAATTTTCACAAACCAGGTATCATTGGATTTCTTGAACCAAGCCCAGTTCAACACACCCTATGACGTCATTGCGCCATGACGTTTATGTCTGCCATCTTGGTTTATGTCAAAAACCCTCAAAATGCTACTTCTATCACAAATCTTGTCCAATCATCTCGAAACTTGGCACCCATGATCTTCTGGCCATGCTTGATACAAAACATCTAATCGATTTGTCAAATTCAAAACCGTTTGCCCGCTACAGCCAATCAAATTTGGCGGCGTAGCCGCCAAACCGGATGTAAGCCCATATCTCAGCAGCCCTTTGACATATCATAACCAACCTTGGTAAATAGACCCATGACCCCATAAAGGTTACACTGAATGAATTTGGTGACCTTTGACCTCTAGGGGGCGCTGTTATTAATGTCGATGTGTTTTGACTCCTCTCTCTTCACATGAGTACATTTCAAACTTATTATTAATGTCTGGTGATACTATCAGACCTCCCCGTATGGCTAGCATATTATATATTGCAAAAATATCCGCGACGGCCAATGATATTCGAGCGCGAAGCTTCCAAACCGGAAACACGCCAATATCTCAGCAGCCCTTTGACATATCATAACCAAACTTGATAGATAGACCCATAACATCATCATGGGGACACTCAATGAATTTGGTGACCATTGACCTCTAGGGGGCGCTATAATTAATGAAGACGTGTTTTAACTCCTCTCTCTTCACATGAGTACATTTCAAACTTATTATTAATGTCTGGTGATACTATCAGACCTCCCTGAATGGCTAGCATATTATTTATTGCAGAAATATCCGCGACAGCCAATGATATTCGACCGCGAAGCCGCCAAACTGGAAACACGGCAATATCTCAGCAGCCCTTTGACATATCATAACCAAACTTGATACATAGACCCATAACATCATCATGGGGACACTCAATGAATTTGGTGACCATTGACCTCTAGGAGGCGCTATCATTAATGAAGACGTGTTTTAACTCCTCTCTCTTCACATGAGTACATTTCAAGCTTATTTTCAATGTCGGATGATACTGTCAGACCTCCCCATATCGCCTATGAATTATTTCTCATGGCAACATCAGAACTTGGCCACCATGTTGAAAGTTGACAAAATCAGTTGCAAATTTCCACAGGCCACAAATTACGTCCAATCTTCATGAAATTTGGCAAATATGATCTTCAGACCAAGTTGAACAAATTTATTAAACAGCTTTCTCAAATTCAAAACCGTTTGGCCGTGACAGCCAGTCAAACTTGACGTTGCTCATTAATGGGTAGACACTGCACTCGTGTGGCGCTCATTAATGGGTAGACACTGCACTCGTGTGGCGACAAGCGGTACATAATGTATGATGCAACAATGACTATATTCATCATTCCGCCCACCTACAATATAAACCGCAATTCCCACTGGATAAGATGCTTCACAAACAACCTCCAGAACGGATGCTTGTTTACATTGTGTCTCTTTTAGGGATATTGTTCCGAATACCCCTATGTATTTGTGACATTTGTTCTGTCAGGCAGACTGCATTGCGCCCTTACCTCTAGGTGGGGTCCATTTCCCATTTACTCATCCCACCGGCTGTCGGTATTGCCGATTTCCGAGGCGGTCGTCATGTAGCCCCCTGGCCGATTGCGTCCATCCGGCAGAATTAGCCTACCGAGTCCGATTATGCTTGACACCCACATTGCTGCTCGCAGCTATATTTGGGTGTCAAGCAACTATGTTGCGAGACAACCTATTGTTATTGTACGAATTCTTATTATTGGGTGTCAAGCAACTATGTTGCGAGACAACCTATTGTTATTGTACGAATTCTTCTTATTATTATTGGGTGTCAAGCAACTATGTTGCGAGACAACCTATTGTTATTGTACGAATTCTTATTCTTATTATTATTATTATTATTATGCTGCCATTGGAGTCAATGGTAGCCCATAGAACCGCTTGGCGAAAAGTTGTGAAATTTGGCACACTGGTTCAAGACAGCCCCATTAGCCCATTAAGCCAATCTCAGGTCGCTAGCCCAACAGCTCTAGCGCCACCAACAGGTCAAAGTTGGGCATGCATTCATGTTCATAACTTTCGACCTATTCGACCAATATTCACAAACCAGGTATCATTGGATTCCTTGAACCAAGCCCAGTTCAACACACCCTATGACGTCATTGTGCCATGACGTATATTTCCGCCATCTTGGTTTATGTCAAAAACCTTCAAAATGCTACTTCTATCACAAATCTTGTCCAATCATCTCGAATCTTGGCACACATGATCTTCTGGCCATGCTTGATAAAAAACATCGAATAGATTTGTCAAATTCAAAACCGTTTGTCCGCTAAAGCCAATCAAATTTAACCGCCAAGTTGCCAAACCGGAAGTAAGCCCATATCTCAGAAGCCCTTTGACCAATCATAACCAACCTTGGTAGAGAGACCCATGACCGCATCACGGTGACACTGAATGAATTTGGTGACCCTTGACCTCTAGGTGGCGCTGTTATTAATGTCGATGTGTTTTGACTCCTCTCTCTTCACATGAGTACATTTAAAACTTATTTTAAATGTATGGTGATACTATCAGACCTCCCCATATAGCTCATATATTACGTCTTGCAGAAATATCCGCGACAGCCAATGATATTCGAGCGCGAAGCCGGAAAACCGGAAACACGCCAATATCTCTGCAGCCCTTTGACATATCATAACCAAACTTGATACATTGACCCATAACATAATCATGGGGACACTCAAAGAATTTGGTGACCATTGACCGCTAGGGGGCGCTATAATTAATGAAGACGTGTTTTAACTCCTCTCTCTTCACATGAGTACATTTCAAACTTATTTTCAATGTCTGATGATACTGTCAGACCTACTCATATAGCTTATAAATTATTTCTCATTGCAACATCAGAACTTGGCCGCCATGTTGAAAGTTGTCAAAATCAGTTGTAAATTCCCACAGGCCACAAATTATGTCCAATCTTCATGAAACTCTGCATATATGATCTTCAGACCAAGCTGAACTAATGTGTTAAACAGCTTTCTCAAATTCAAAACCGTTTGGCCGTGACAGGCAATCAAACTTGACGGCGCTCATTAATGGGTAGACACTGCACTCGTGTGGCGATAAGCGGTACTTAATGTATAATGCAACAATGACTATATTTACCATTCCGCCCACTTAAAATATAAACTGCAATTCCCACTGGATCAGATGCTTCACGAACCACCTCCAGAAGGGATGCTTGTTTACATGGTGTCTCTTTTAGGGATATTGTTCCGAATACCCCTATGTATTTGTGACATTGTTCTGTCAGGCAGACTGCATTGCGCCCTTACCTCTAGGTGGGGTCCTTTTTCCCATTTACTCATCCCACCGGCTGTCGGTATTGCCGATTTCCGAGGCGGTCGTCATGTAGCCCCCTGGCCAATTGCGTCCATCCGGCAGAATTAGCCTACCGAGTCCGATTATGCTTGACACCCACATTGCTGCTCGCAGCTATATTTATTATTATTATTATGCTGCCATTGGAGTCAATGGCAGCCCATAGAACCGCTTGGCGAAAAGTTGTGAAATTTGGCACACTTGTTCAGGACTGCCCCATTAGCCCATTAAGCCAATCTAAGGTCGCTAGCCCAACAGCTCTAGCGCCACCAACAGGTCAAAGTTGGGCATGCATTCATGTTCATAACTTTTGACCTATTCGACCAATTTTCACAAACCAGGTATCATTGGATTCCTTGAACCAAGCCCAGTTCAACACACCCTATGACGTCATTGTGCCATGACGTATATTTCCGCCATCTTGGTTTATGTCAAAAACCTTCAAAATGCTACTTCTATCACAAATCTTGTCCAATCATCTCGAATCTTGGCACACATGATCTTCTGGCCATGCTTGATAAAAAACATCGAATAGATTTGTCAAATTCAAAACCGTTTGTCCGCTAAAGCCAATCAAATTTAACCGCCAAGTTGCCAAACCGGAAGTAAGCCCATATCTCAGAAGCCCTTTGACCTATCATAACCAACCTTGGTAGAGAGACCCATGACCGCATCACGGTGACACTGAATGAATTTGGTGACCCTTGACCTCTAGGTGGCGCTGTTATTAATGTCGATGTGTTTTGACTCCTCTCTCTTCACATGAGTACATTTAAAACTTATTTTCAATGTCTGGTGATACCATCAGACCTCCCCATATAGCTCATATATTACGTCTTGCAGAAATATCTGCGACAGCCAATGATATTCGAGCGCGAAGCCGGAAAACCGGAAACACGCCAATATCTCTGCAGCCCTTTGACACATCATAACCAAACTTGATACATTGACCCATAACATAATCATGGGGACAATCAAAGAATTTGGTGACCATTGACCGCTAGGGGGCGCTATAATTAATGAAGACGTGTTTTAACTCCTCTCCCTTCACATGAGTACATTTCAAACGTATTTTCAATGTCTGATGATACTGTCAGACCTACTCATATAGCTTATAAATTATTTCTCATTGCAACATCAGAACTTGGCCGCCATGTTGAAAGTTGTCAAAATCAGTTGTAAATTCCCACAGGCCACAAATTATGTCCAATCTTCATGAAACTCTGCATATATGATCTTCAGACCAAGCTGAACTAATGTGTTAAACAGCTTTCTCAAATTCAAAACCGTTTGGCCGTGACAGGCAATCAAACTTGACGGCGCTCATTAATGGGTAGACACTGCACTCGTGTGGCGATAAGCGGTACTTAATGTATAATGCAACAATGACTATATTTACCATTCCGCCCACTTAAAATATAAACTGCAATTCCCACTGGATCAGATGCTTC
Organism: Gadus chalcogrammus; assembly: GCF_026213295.1. Taxonomy (NCBI): domain Eukaryota; kingdom Metazoa; phylum Chordata; class Actinopteri; order Gadiformes; family Gadidae; genus Gadus; species Gadus chalcogrammus. The sequence continues at coordinate 71,327 of NW_026613542.1, forward strand.
ACGAACCACCTCCAGAAGGGATGCTTGTTTACATGGTGTCTCTTTTAGGGATATTGTTCCGAATACCCCTATGTATTTGTGACATTTGTTCTGTCAGGCAGACTGCATTGCGCCCTTACCTCTAGGTGGGGTCCTTTTTCCCATTTACTCATCCCACCGGCTGTCGGTATTGCCGATTTCCGAGGCGGTCGTCATGTAGCCCCCTGGCCGATTACGTCCATCCGGCAGAATTATCCTACCGAGTCCCTTTATGCTTGACACCCACATTGCTGCTCGCAGCTATATTTATTGGGTGTCAAGCAACTATGTTGCGAGACAACCTATTGTTATTGTACGAATTCTTATTATTATTATTATTATTATGCTGCCATTGGAGTCAATGGCAGCCCATAGAACCGCTTGGCGAAAAGTTGTGAAATTTGGCACACTTGTTCAGGACTGCCCCATTAGCCCATTAAGCCAATCTAAGGTCGCTAGCCCAACAGCTCTAGCGCCACCAACAGGTCAAAGTTGGGCATGCATTCATGTTCATAACTTTTGACCTATTCGACCAATTTTCACAAACCAGGTATCATTGGATTCCTTGAACCAAGCCCAGTTCAACACATCCTATGACGTCATTGCGCCATGACGTATATGTCCGCCATCTTGGTTTATGTCAAAACCTTCAAAATGCTACTCCTATCACAAATCTTGTCCAATCATCTCGAAACTTGGCACACATGATCTTCTGGCCATCCTTGATGAAAAACATCGAATAGATTTGTCAAATTCAAAACCGTTTGCCCGCTAAAGCCAATCAAATTTGGCGGCGAAGCCGCCAAACAGGAAGTGAGCCGATTTCTCAGCATCCCTTTGACATATCATAACCAGACTTGGTATATAGACCCATGGCCTCATAAAGGTGACACTGATTTAATTTGGTGACCTTTGACCTGTAGGGGGCGCTGTTATTAATGTCCATGTGTTTTGACCTCTTTCTCTTCACATGAGTACATTTACAACTTATTATCAATGTCTGGTGATACTATCAGACCTCCCCGTATAGCTAGTATATTATAACTTGCACAAATATCCGCGACAGCCAATGATATTCAACCGCGAAGCCGCCAAACTGGAAAAACGCCAATATCTCAGTATCCCTTGGACAAATCATAACCAAACTTGATACATAGACCCATAACATCATTATGGGGACACTCAATGAATTTGGTGACCATTGACCTCTAGGGGGCGCTATAATTAATGAAGACGTGTTTTAACTCCTCTCTCTTCACATGAGTACATTTCAAACTTATTATCAATGTTTAATGATACTGTCAGACCTCCCCATATATCTTGTAAATTATTTTGTTGATATTGTTCCGAATACCCCTATGTATTTGTGACATTTGTTCTGTCAGGCAGACTGCATTGCCCCCTTACCTCTAGGTGGGGTCCTTTTCCCATTTACTCATCCCACCGGCTGTCGGTATTGCCGATTTCCGAGGCGGTCGTCATGTAGCCCCCTGGCCGATTGCGTCCATCCGGCAGAATAAGCCTACCGAGTCCGATTATGCTTGACACCCACATTGCTGCTCGCAGCTATATTTATTATTATTATGCTGCCATTGGAGTCAATGGTAGCCCATAGAACCGCTTGGCGAAAAGTTGTGAAATTTGGCACACTGGTTCAGGACAGCCCCATTAGCCCATTAAGCCAATCTCAGGTCGCTAGCCCAACAGCTCTAGCGCCACCAACAGGTCAAAGTTGGGCATGCATTCATGTTCATAACTTTCGAGCTATTCGACCAATATTCACAAACCAGGTATCATTGGATTCCTTGAACCAAGCCCAGTTCAACACACCCTATGACGTCATTGTGCCATTACGTATATTTCCGCCATCTTGGTTTATGTCAAAAACCTTTAAAATGCTACTTCTATCACAAATCTTGTCCAATCATCTCGAATCTTGACACACATGATCTTCTGGCCATGCTTGATAAAAAACATCGAATAGATTTGTCAAATTCAAACCGTTTGTCCGCTAAAGCCAATCAAATTTAACCGCCAAGTTGCCAAACCGGAAGTAAGCCCATATCTCAGAAGCCCTTTGACCTATCATAACCAACCTTGGTAGAGAGACCCATGACCACATCACGGTGACACTGAATGAATTTGGTGACCCTTGACCTCTAGGTGGCGCTGTTATTAATGTCGATGTGTTTTTGACTCCTCTCTCTCACATGAGTACATTTAAAACTTATTTTCAATGTCTGGTGATACTATCAGACCTCCCCATATAGCTCATATATTACGTATTGCAGAAATATCCGCGACAGCCAATGATATTCGAGCGCGAAGCCGGAAAACCGGAAACACGCCAATATCTCTGCAGCCCTTTGACATATCATAACCAAACTTGATACATTGACCCATAACATAATCATGGGGACAATCAAAGAATTTGGTGACCATTGACTGCTAGGGGGCGCTATAATTAATGAAGACGTGTTTTAACTCCTCTCTCTTCACATGAGTACATTTCAAACTTATTATCAATGTTTAATGATACTGTCAGACCTCCCCATATATCTTGTAAATTATTTTGTTGATATTGTTCCGAATACCCCTATGTATTTGTGACATTTGTTCTGTCAGGCAGACTGCATTGCCCCCTTACCTCTAGGTGGGGTCCTTTTCCCATTTACTCATCCCACCGGCTGTCGGTATTGCCGATTTCCGAGGCGGTCGTCATGTAGCCCCCTGGCCGATTGCGTCCATCCGGCAGAATAAGCCTACCGAGTCCGATTATGCTTGACACCCACATTGCTGCTCGCAGCTATATTTATTATTATTATCCTTCAATGGGAGTCAATGGCAGCCCATAGAACCGCTTGGCGAAAAGTTGTGAAATTTAGCACACTGGTTCAAGACAGCCCCATTAGCCCATTAACCCAATCTCAGGTCGCTAGCTCCACAGCTCTAGCGCCACCAACAGGTCAAAGTTGGACATGCATTCATGTTCATAACTTTCGACCCATTCGACCAATATTCACAAACCAGGTATCATTGAATTCCTTTAACCAAGCCCAGTTCAACAAACCCAATGACGTCATTGCGCCATGACGTGTATTTCCGCCATCTTGGTTTATGTCAAAAACCATCAAAATGCTACTTCTATCACAAATCTTGTCCAATCATCTCGAAACTTGGCACACATGATCTTCTGGCCATGCTTGATAAAAAACATCGAATAGATTTGTCAAATTCAAAACCGTTTGTCCGCTAAAGCCAATCAAATTTAACCGCCAAGTTGCCAAACCGGAAGTAAGCCCATATCTCAGAAGCCCTTTGACCTATCATAACCAACCTTGGTAGCGAGACCCATGACCGCATCACGGTGACACTGAATGAATTTGGTGACCCTTGACCTCTAGGTGGCGCTGTTATTAATGTCGATGTGTTTTGACTCCTCTCTCTTCACATGAGTACATTTAAAACTTATTTTCAATGTCTGGTGATACCATCAGACCTCCCCATATAGCTCATATATTACGTCTTGCAGAAATATCCGCGACAGCCAATGATATTCGAGCGCGAAGCCGGAAAACCGGAAACACGCCAATATCTCTGCAGCCCTTTGACATATCATAACCAAACTTGATACATTGACCCATAACATAATCATGGGGACAATCAAAGAATTTGGTGACCATTGACTGCTAGGGGGCGCTATAATTAATGAAGACGTGTTTTAACTCCTCTCTCTTCACATGAGTACATTTCAAACTTATTTTCAATGTCTGATGATACTGTCAGACCTACTCATATAGCTTATGAATTATTTCTCATTGCAACATCAGAACTTGGCCGCCATGTTGAAAGTTGTCAAAATCAGTTGTAAATTCCCACAGGCCACAAATTATGTCCAATCTTCATGAAACTCTGCATATATGATCTTCAGACCAACTTGAACAAATGGATCAAACAGCTTTCTCAAATTCAAATCCGTTTGGCCGTGACAACCAATCAAACATGAAGGCGCTCATTAATGGGTAGACACTGCGCTCGTGTGGCGATAAGCGGTACTTAATGTATAATGCAACAATGACTATATTTACCATTCCGCCCACCTACAATATAAACTGCAATTCCCACTGGATTAAATGCTTCCCACTGGATTAGATGCTTCACGAACTACCTCCAGAACGGATGCTTGTTTACATTGTGTCTCTTTTAGGGATATTGTTCCGAATACCCCTATGTATTTGTGACATTTGTTCTGTCAGGCAGCCTGTATTGCGCCCTTACCTCTAGGTGGGGTCCTTTTCCCATTTAATCATCCCACCGGCTGTCGGTATTGCCGATTTCCGAGATGGTCGTCATGTAGCCCCCTTGCAGATTGCGTCCGTCTGGCAGAATTAGCTTACCGAGTCCCATTACGCTTGACACCCACATTGCTGCTTGCAGCTATATTTGGGTGTCAAGCAACTATGTTGCGAGACAACCTATTGTTTTCGTACGAATTCCTATTATTATTATTATTATTATCCTTCAATGGGAGTCAATGGCAGCCCATAGAACCGCTTGGCGAAAAGTTGTGAAATTTGGCACACTGGTTCAGGACAGCCCCATTAGCCCATTAACCAAATCTCAGGTCGCTAGCCCAACAGCTCTAGCGCCACCAACAGGTCAAAGTTGGACATGCATTCATGTTCATAACTTTCGACTTATTCGACCAATATTCACAAACCAGGTATCATTGGATTCCTTCAACCAAGCCCAGTTCAACAAACCCTATGACGTCATTGCGCCATGACGTATAAATCCGCCATCTTGGTTTATGTCAAAAACCTTCAAAATGCTACTTCTATCACAAATCTTGTCCAATCATCTCGAAACCTGGCACACATGATCTTCTGGCCATCCTTGATGAAAAACATCGAATAGATTTGTCAAATTCAAAATCGTTTGCCCGCTAAAGCCAATCAAATTTTGCAGCGCAACGGCCAAACCGGAAGTAAGCCCATATCTCAGCAGTTCTTTGACATATCATAACCAACCTTGGTACATAGACCCATGACCCCATAAAGGTTACACTGGATGAATTTGGTGACCTTTGCTCTAGGTGGCGCTGTTATTAATGTCGATGTGTTTTGACTCCTTTCTCTTCACATGAGTCCATTTAAAACTTATTTTCAATGTCTAGTGATACTATTAGACCTCCCCGTATAGCTAGTATATTATTTCTTGCAGAAATATCCGCGACAGCCAATGATATTCGACCGCGAAGCCGGAAAACCGGAAACACGCCAATATCTCTGCAGCCCTTTGACATATCATAACCAAACTTGATACATTGACCCATAACATAATCATGGGGACAATCAAAGAATTTGGTGACCATTGACCGCTAGGGGGCGCTATAATTAATGAAGACGTTGTTTTAACTCCTCTCTCTTCACATGAGTACATTTCAAACTTATTTTCAATGTCTGATGATACTGTCAGACCTACTCATATAGCTTATAAATTATTTCTCATTGCAACATCAGAACTTGGCCGCCATGTTGAAAGTTGTCAAAATCAGTTGTAAATTCCCACAGGCCACAAATTATGTCCAATCTTCATGAAACTCTGCATATATGATCTTCAGACCAAGCTGAACTAATGTGTTAACAGCTTTCTCAAATTCAAAACCGTTTGGCCGTGACAGGCAATCAAACTTGACGGCGCTCATTAATGGGTAGACACTGCACTCGTGTGGCGATAAGCGGTACTTAATGTATAATGCAACAATGACTATATTTACCATTCCGCCCACTTAAAATATAAACTGCAATTCCCACTGGATCAGATGCTTCACGAACCACCTCCAGAAGGGATGCTTGTTACATGGTGTCTCTTTTAGGGATATTGTTCCGAATACCCCTATGTATTTGTGACATTTGTTCTGTCAGGCAGACTGCATTGCGCCCTTACCTCTAGGTGGGGTCCTTTTTCCCATTTACTCATCCCACCGGCTGTCGGTATTGCCGATTTCCGAGGCGGTCGTCATGTAGCCCCCTGGCCAAATGCGTCCATCCGGCAGAATTAGCCTACCGAGTCCGATTATGCTTGACACCCACATTGCTGCTCGCAGCTATATTTTTTAGGGGTCCAAGCCAACAGGTTGGATCCTTATTGTTTTTGTAAGGATTATTAGGGGTCCAAGCCAACAGGTGGATCCCTATTGTTTTTGTAGGGATTTTTCTTATTATTATTATTAGGGGTCCAAGCCAACAGGTTGGATCCCTATTGTTTTTGTAAGGATTTTTCTTTTTATTATTATTCCCCCCTAGAAGTGGGTCCACAGCCCAAACCGTAAATGGTGCCGACACGCCAATTGCATGACTAGATCCAGGGCCCTGAGTTCTAAGCAGACGACCAAATCCAGACCACGCCGGCCACTAGGTGGCGCTATACCAAGGAAAGACGCGTTTGGGGCTATAACTCCCACACCGAACCTCCCACATTCAAAACCTTGTACACACAGATTCACTGGAGTCTGCTGCATCTTTTGGCATAGGCCACGCCCATTTGCGTCTATAATTTTTTTTCGCAAAATCGCGAAAACCGCAAAACTGTTTTTTTCGCTACTCCTCCCACATTTCTTGACCAATCGACACAAAACTTTGCACACGACATCTTCAGACGCACACGCAAAGGAATCATATACAGTTTTTTGATCCGACCTTCGACGATGAAACGATAGCATTTTGAATATTGGTTTATTAGCTAAATTAGACGTTGAATAACAAAAATCCCAGAAAATCCAAAATTAGACATCGGATCGAGTCCAAATTTTACACACATGTTGGTGCCAACCTTAACGTCGTCCGTAAAAAATTCGGAAGATTCCGCCTTTAGGGGGCGCAATAAACGAGGAAATTGTATATCTTCTAATTAGCCAAAGGAATGTTATTCAAACTCAAGTGAAACCATCAAGGGGCAAACCCGAGTCTATATAAAAAATATGGCCAAGAATTATTAATGTGGGCGGGAGTTATTTGGCAAAGGAAATTGTCTTTGGAAAATTTCGCCACAAGGGGTCGCAAATAAACGACGAAATAATATATCTCCTAACTGGCAAATGGAATGTTCTGAAAACGCGTTTTGGGCTATAACTCCCACACCGAAGCTCCCACAGTCAAAACCTTTATATCCACAGATTCACTGGAGTCAGCTGCATCTTTTGGCATACGCTGTTTCTCAATTTTTGAACACATGCTTCGCGTTGTGCCGGCGAAATGCACACTTCTTGGACCCCTGCATAACTGCTTGCAGTTCTAGTTAGGGGTCCAAGCCAACAGGTTGGATCCCTATTGTTTTTGTAAGGATTTTTATTCTTACCCCCCCTAAAAGTGGGACCACAGCCCAAACCGTAAATGGTGCCGACACGCGAATTGCATGACTAGATCCAGATCTCTTCGGACTAAGCAGACGACAAAATCCAGACGCGCCGGTCACTAGGTGGCGCTATACCAAGGAATACGCGTTTGGGGCTATAACTCCACACCGAACCTCCCACAGTCAAAAACTTGTACCCACATATTCACTGGAGTCTGCTGCATCTTTTGGCCCAGGCCACGCCCATTTGCGTCTATGAATATTTTTCGCTAAATCGCGAAAACCGCAAAACAGTTTTTCGCTACTCCTCCCACATTTCTTGACCAATCAACACCAAACTTTGCACACGGCATCTTCAGACGCACACGCAAAGAAATCATATACAGTTTTTTGATCCGACCTTCGACGACGAAACGGTTTAGAGTTTTGAATATTCTTTTATTAGCTAAATTAGACGTGGAAAATTAAAATCCAAAAAAATCCAAAATTAGACATCGGATCGAGTCCAAATTCTACACACATGTTGGTGCTAACCTTAATGACGTTCGATAAAAATTTCGGAAAATTCCGCCATTAGGGGGCGCAATAAACGAGGAAATTGTATATCTTCTACAAAATTTCGCCGCGAAAACGCTACACTGACTTCTCGCTACTCCTACCACAGTCAAATCCTTTGTATCCACAGGTTTAGGGTAGCGTTTTCAACACATGCTTCGCGTTGTGCCGGCGAAATGCACATTTCTTGTCGCGTTGTGCCGGCGAAATGCACACTTGTTGGACCCCTGCATAAACTGCTTGCAGTTCTAGTTAGGGGTCAAGCCAACAGGTTGGATCCCTATTGTTTTTGTAAGGATTTTTATTAGGGGTCCAAGCCAACAGGTTGGATCCCTATTGTTTTTGTAAGGATTTTTTTTATTAGGGGTCCAAGCCAACAGGTTGGATCCCTATTGTTTTTGTAAGGATTTTTATTATTATACTTCCTACCAAGAAAGTGGGAATACAGCCCATACCGTAAATGTTGCACACACGCCAATTGCATGACTAGATCCAGGTCAGTGAAGACTATGCAGACGACAAAATCCAGACACGCCGGCCACTAGGTGGCGCTATACCAAGGAATACGCGTTTGGGGCTATAACTCCCACACCGAACCTCCCACACTCCAAAAACTTGTACACACAGATGCACTGGAGTCTGCTGCATCTTTTGGCCTAGGCCACGCCCATTTGCGTCTATGAATATTTTTCGCTAAATCGCGGAAAACTGCAAAACTGTTTTTTCCCTACTCCTCCCACATTTCTTGACCAATCGACACCAAACTTTGCACACGACATCTTCAGACGCACACGCATAGAAATCTTAGACAGTTTTTTGATCCGACCTTCGACGACGAAACGGTAGCGTTTTGAATATTGGTTTATTAGCTAAATTAGACGTGGAATATCAAAAATCCAAAGAAATCCAAAATTAGACATCGGATCGAGTCCAAATTTTACACACATGTGGTGTTAACCTTAATGTCGTTCGATAAAAAATTCGGGAAAATTTCGCCATTGGGGGGCGCAAATAAACGAGGGAAATTGTATATCTTCTACACAATTTCACCGCGGAAAACGCTACACTGACTTCTCGCTACTCCTACCACAGTCAAATACTTTGTATCCACAGGTTCAGGGTAGCGTTTTAAACACATGCTTTGCGTTGTGCCGGCGAAACGCACATTTCTTGTCGCTTTGTGCCGGCGAAATGCACACTTCTTGGACCCCTGCATAACTGCTTGCAGTTCTAGTTATTATTCTTCCCGCCATAGAAGTGGGCCCACAGCCCAAACCGTAAATGGTGCCGACACGCCAATTGCATGACTTGATCCAGGTCGGCACCGCTACTCAGATAACCAAATCCAGACACGCCGGTCACTAGGTGGCGCTATACCAAGGACAGACGCGTTTGGGGCTATAACTCCCACAGCGAACCTCCCACATTCAAAACCTTATACGCACAGATTCACTGGAGTCTGCAGCATCTTTTGGCCTAGGCCACGCCCATTTGCGTCTATGAATATTTTTCGCTAAATCGCGAAAACTGCTAACTGTTTTTTCGCTACTCCTCCCACATTTCTTGACCAATCGACACCAAACTTTGCACACGACATCTTCAGACGCACACGCAAAGGAATCATCAACAGTTTTTTTGATCCGACCTTCGACGACGAAACGGTTAGCGTTTGGAATATTGGTTTATTAGCTAAATTAGACGTGGAAAATCAAAAATCCCAAAAATCTAAAATAGACATCGGATCGAGTCCAAATTTTAGACACATGTCGGAGCTACCCTTAATGGCGTTCAATAAAAATTCGGAAGATTTCGCCATTAGGGGGCGCAATAAACGAGGAGGAAATTGTATATCTTCTAATTGGCCCAAGGAATGTTCTTCAAACTGTAAGGGAACCATCAAGGGGCAAACCCGAGTCTATATAAAAAATATGGCCAAGAATTATTAATGTGGGCGGGAGTTTTTGGCAAGGAAGATTGTCTTTGGAAAATTTCGCCACAAGGGGGCGCAAATAAACGACGAAATAATATATCTCCTAACTGGCCAATGGAATGTTCTGAAAACACGTTTGGGCTATAACTCCCACACCGAGCTCCCACAGTCAAAACGTTATATGCACAGATTCACTGGAGTCAGTTTGCATCTTTTGGCATACGCCGTTTCTCAAATTCCAACACATGCTTCGCGTTGTGCCGGCGAAATGCACACTCTTGGACCCCTGCATAACTGCTTGCAGTTCTAGTTAGGGGTCCAAGCCAACAGGTTGGATCCCTATTGTTTTTGTAAGGATTTTTTTTATTATTATTCCCCCCTAGAAGTGGGCCCACAGCCCAAACCGTAAATGGTGCCGACATGCCAATTGCATGACTAGATCCAGGTCCCTGAGTTCTAGGCAGACGACAAAATCCAGACACGCCGGCCACTAGGTGGCGCTATACCAAGGAATACGCGTTTAGGGCTATAACTCCCACACCGAACCTCCCAGAGTCCAAAAACTTGTACACACATATTCACTGGAGTCTGCTGCATCTTTTGGCATAGGCCACGCCCATTTGCGTCTATGAATATTTTTCGCAAAATCGCGAAAAACGCAAAACAGTTTTTTCCCTACTCCTCCCACATTTTTTGACCAATCAACACCAAACTTTGCACACGACATCTTCAGACGCACACGCAAAAAATTATCGGACAGTTTTTTGATCCGACCTTCGACGACGAAACGGTAGCGTTTTGAATATTGGTTTATGAGTTAAATTAGACGTGGAATAACAAAATCCCAAAAAATCCAAAATTAGACATCGGATCGAGTTCAAATTTTACACACATGTTGGTGCTAACCTTAATGTCGTTTGATAAAAAAATCGGAAAATTTCGCCATTAGGGGGCGCAATAAACGAGGAAATTGTATATCTTCTACAAAATTTCGCGGCGGGAAAACGCTACACTGACTTCTCGCTACTCCTACCACAGTCAAATCCTTTGTATCCACAGGTTCAGGGTAGCGTTTTGAACACATGCTTCGCGTTGTGCCGGCGAAACGCACATTTCTTGTCGCGTTGTGCCGGCGAAATGCACACTTCTTGGACCCCTGCATAACTGCTTGCAGTTCTAGTTATTATTATTCCCCCCTAGAAGTGGGTCCACAGCCCAAACCGTAAATGGTGCCGACACGCCAATTGCATGACTAGATCCAGGTCCCTGAGTTCTAGGTAGACGACAAAATCCAGACACGCCGGCCACTAGGTGGCGCTATACCAAGGAAAGACGCGTTTGGGGCTATAACTCCCACACCGAACCTCCCACATTCAAAACCTTGTACACACAGATTCACTGGAGTCTGCTGCATCTTTTGGCATAGGCCACGCCCATTTGCGTCCATAATTTTTTTCGCAAAATCGCGAAAACCGCAAAACTGTTTTTTTCCCTACTCCTCCCACATTTCTTGACCAATCGACACCAAAACTTTGCACACGACATCCTTCAGACGCACACGCAAAGAAATCATATATACTTTTTTGATCCGACCTTCGACGACGAAACGGTAGCGTTTTGAATATTGGTTTATTAGCTACGTTTCACGTCGAAACGCAAAATCCATAAAACAAAATTAGACATCGGATTGAGTCCAAATTTTAGACACATGTCGGTGCTAACCTTAATGGCGTTCGAATAAAAATTCGGGAAATTACGCCCTAAGGGGGCGCAATAAACGAGGAAATGTATATCTTCTAATTGGCCAGAGGAATGTTCTTCAAACTATAAGGGAACCATCAAAGGCAAACCCGAGTCTATATAAAAAATATGGCCAAGAATTATTAATGTGGGCGGGAGTTATTCGGCAAAGGAAAATTGTCTTTGGAAAATTTCGCCAACAGGGCGGCGCCAAAAAACGACGACATTGTCCATCTCCATTTGGCCAATGGAATGTTCTGAAAACGCGTTTTAGGCTATAACTCCCACACCGAAGCTCCCACAGTCAAAACGTTATACGCACAGATTCACTGGAGTCAGCTGCATCTTTTGGCATAGGCCAGGCCCATTTGCGTCAGTATTTTCTTTATGCAAAATCGCAAAAACAGCTAAACTGCCTTTTCGCTACTCCTCCCACATTTCTTGCCCAATTGACACCAAACTTTGTACACAACATCTTCAGACGCACACTACAAGAAATCAGCAAAACTATTTTGATCCGACCATCGTTGACGAAACGGTAGCGTTTTGAATATATGTTTGCGTTGCAAATCAGTAAAAACTATTTTGATCCAACCGTCGACGACTAAACGGTAGCGGAAAATGCGTTTGGGGCCGAACTCCCACACTGAACCTCTCACAGTCAAAACCTTTATATCCACAGGTTGTTCACGGTAGCGTTTTGAATACTTGGTTCGCGTTGTGCCGGCGAAATGCACATTTCTTGTCGCGTTGTGCCGGCGAAATGCACACTTCTTGGACCCCTGCATAACTGCTTGCAGTTCTAGTTAGGGGTCCAAGCCAACAGGTTGGATCCCTATTGTTTTTGTAAGGATTATTATTATTATTAGGGGTCCAAGCCAACAGGTTGGATCCCTATTGTTTTTGTAAGGATTATTATTATTATTATTATTATTATTCCCCCCCTAGAAGTGGGCCCACAGCACAAACCGTAAATGGTGCAGACATGCCAAATGCATGACTAGATCAAGATCCGTGGCGACTACGAAGACGACAAAATCCAGACATGCCGGCCACTAGGTGGCGCTATACCAAGGAATACGCGTTTGGGGCTATAACTCCCACACCGAACCTCCCACAGTCAAAACGTTATACCCACAGATGCACTGGAGTCTGCTGCATCTTTTGGCCTAGGCCACGCCCATTTGCGTCTATGAATATTTTTCGCTAAATCGCGAAAACCGCAAAACAGTTTTTTCCCTACTCCTCCCACATTTCTTGACCAATCAACACCAAACTTTGCACACGACATCTTCAGACGCACACGCAAAGGAATCATCAACAGTTTTTTGATCCGACCTTCGACGACGAAACGGTAGCGTTTTGAATATTTGTTTATTGGCTACGTTTTACGTCAAAACGCAAAAATTCAAAGAATACCAAAAGTAGACGTCGGATCAAGTCCAAATTTTAGACACATGTCGGTGCTACCCTTAATGGCGTTCAATAAGAATTCGGAATATTTCGCCATTAGGGGGCGCAATAAACGAGGAAATTGTATATCTTCTAATTGGCCAAAGGAATGTTCTTCAAACTATAAGGGAACCATCAAGGGGGCAAACCCGAGTCTATATAAAAAATATGGCCAAGAATTAATAATGTAGGCGGGAGTTATTTGGCAAAGGAAAATTGTCTTTGGAAAATTTCGCCAACAGGGCGGCGCCAAAAAACGACGAAATAATATATCTCCTATTTGGCCAATGGAATGTTCTGAAAACGCGTTTTAGGCTATAACTCCCACACCGAACCTCCCACAGTCAAAAACGTTATACCCACAGATGCACTGGAGTCTGCTGCATCTTTTGGCATAGGCCAGGCCCATTTGCGTCAGTATTTTCTTTATGCAAAATCGCAAAAACAGCTAAACTGCCTTTTCGCTACTCCTCCCACATTTCTTGCCCAATTGACACCAAACTTTGCACACGACATCTTCAGACGCACACTACAAGAAATCAGCAAAACTATTTTGATCCGACCATCGTTGACGAAACGGTAGCGTTTTGAATATATGTTTTGCGTTGCAAATCAGTAAAAACTATTTTGATCCAACCGTCGACGACTAAACGGTAGCGGAAAATGCGTTTGGGGCCGAAACTCCCACACTGAACCTCTCACAGTCAAAACCTTTATATCCACAGGTTGTTCACGGTAGCGTTTTGAATACTTGCTTCGCGTTGTGCCGGCGAAATGCACATTTCTTGTCGCGTTGTGCCGGCGAAATGCACACTTCTTGGACCCCTGCATAACTGCTTGCAGTTCTAGTTAGGGGTCCAAGCCAACAGGTTGGATCCCTATTGTTTTTGTAAGGATTTTTCTTTTTATTATTTTTATACTTACCCCCCTAAAAGTGGTACCACAGCCCAAACCGTAAATGGTGCACACACGCCAATTACATGACTAGATCCAGATCTCTTCGGACTACGCAGACGACAAAATCCAGACACGCCGGCCACTAGGTGGCGCTATACCAGGGAATACGCGTTTGGGGCTATAACTCCGACACCGAACCTCCCAGAGTCCAAAAACTTGTACACACAGATGCACTGGAGTCGGCTGCATCTTTTGGCCTAGGCCACGCCCATTTGCGTCTGTGAATATTTTTCGCTAAATCGCGAAAACCGCAAAACTGTTTTTTCGCTACTCCTCGCACATTTTTTGACCAATCGACACCAAACTTTGCACACGACATCTTTAGACACACGCGCAAAGAAATTATCGGACAGTTTTTTGATCCGACCTTCGATGACGAAACGGTATTGTTTTGAATATTGGTTTATGAGCTAAATTAGACCTGGAATAACAAAAATCCAAAAAAATCCAAAATTAGACATCGGATCGAGTCCAAATTTTACACACATGTTGGTGCCAACCTTACTGTCGTCCGTTAAAAAATTCGGAAGATTCCGCCATTAGGGGGCGCAATAAACGAGGGAATTGTATATCATCTACAGAATTTCGCCGCGAAAACGCTACACTGACTTCTCGCTACTCCTACCACAGTCAAATCCTTTGTATCCACAGGTTCAGGGTAGCGTTTTAAACAAATACTTCGCGTTGTGCCGGCGAAACGCACATTTCTTGTCGCGTTGTGCCGGCGAAATGCACACTTCTTGTTATTTTTAGGGGTCCAAGCCAACAGGTTGGATCCCTATTGTTTTTGTAAGGATTTTTCTTTTTATTATTAGGGGTCCAAGCCAACAGGTTGGATCCCTATTGTTTTTGTAAGGATTTTTCTTATTAGGGGTCCAAGCCAACAGGTTGGATCCCTATTGTTTTTGTAAGGATTATTATTATTATTATTATTATTATTATTTCGTACGCCTTAGAAGTGGTACCACAGCCCAAACCGTAAATGGTGCACACGCGCCAATTGCATGACTAGATCCAGAATCGGCACCGCTACTCAGATTACAAAATCCAGACACGCCGGTCCCTAGGTGGCGCTATACCAAGGAATACGCGTTTGGGGCTATAACTTCCACACCGAACCTCAACAGTTTTTTGATCCGACTTTCGACGACGAAACGGTAGCGTTTGGAATATTGGTTTATTAGCTAAATTAGACGTGGAAAATCAAAAATCCCAAAAAATCAAAAATAGACATCGGATCGAGTCCAAATTTTAGACACATGTCGGTGCTACCCTTAATGGCGTTCAAAAAAAAAAATCGGAATATTTCGCCATTAGGGGCGCAATAAACGAGGAAATTGTATATCTTCTAATTGGCCCAAGGAATGTTCTTCAAACTATCAGAAAACCATCAAGGGGCAAACCCAAGTCTATATAAAAAATATGGCCAAGAATTATTAATGTGGGCGGGAGTTATTTGGCAAAGGAAAATTGTCTTTGGAAAATTTCGCCAACAGGGCGGCTCCAAAAAACGACGACATTGTCTATCTCCTATTTGGCCAATGGAATGTTCTGAAAACGCGTTTTAGGCTATAACTCCCACACCGAAGCTCCCGCAGTCAAAACCTTTATATCCACATGTTGTTCACGGTAGCGTTTTGAATACTTGCTACGCGTTGTGCCGGCGAAATGCACATTTCTTGTCGCGTTGTGCCGGCGAAATGCACACTTCTTGGACCCCTGCATAACTGCTTGCAGTTCTAGTTATACTTACCCCCCTAAAAGTGGGCCCACAGCCCAAACCGTAAATGGTGCCGACACGCCAATTGCATGACTAGATCCAGATCTCTTCGGACTACGCAGAGGACCAAATCCAGACATGCCGGCCACTAGGTGGCGCTATACCAAGGAATACGCGTTTGGGGCTATAACTCCCACACCGAACCTCCCAGAGTCCAAAAACTTGTACACACAGATGCACTGGAGTCTGTTGCATCTTTTGGCCTAGGCCACGCCCATTTGCGTCTATGAATATTTTTCGCTAAATCGCGAAAACCGCAAAACTGTTTTTTTCCCTACTCCTCCCACATTTTTTGACCAATCGACACCAATCTTTGCACACGACATTTTATGACGCACGCGCAAAGAAATTATCGGACAGTTTTTTGATCCGACCTTCGACGACGAAACGGTAGCGTTTTGAATATTGGTTTATGAGCTAAATTAGACGTTGAATAACAAAAATCCCAAAAAATCCAAAATTCGACATCGGATCGAGTCCAAATTTTACACACATGTTGGTGCCAACCTTAACGTCGTCCCTAAAAAAAATCGTAAGATTCCGCCTTTAGGGGGCGCAATAAACGAGGAAATTGTATGTCTTCTAATTGGCCAAAGGAATGTTCTTCAAACTCAAGTGAAACCATCAAGGGGCAAACCCGAGTCTATACAGAAAATATGGCTTATAATTATTAATGTGGGCGGGAGTTATTTGGCAAAGGAAAATTGTCTTTGGAAAATTTCGCCAACAGGGCGGCTCCAAAAAACGACGACATTGTCTATCTCCTATTTGGCCAATGGAATGTTCTGAAAACGCGTTTTAGGCTATAACTCCCACACCGAAGCTCCCGCAGTCAAAACCTTTATATCCACATGTTGTTCACGGTAGCGTTTTGAATACTTGCTACGCGTTGTGCCGGCGAAATGCACATTTCTTGTCGCGTTGTGCCGGCGAAATGCACACTTCTTGGACCCCTGCATAACTGCTTGCAGTTCTAGTTATACTTACCCCCCTAAAAGTGGGCCCACAGCCCAAACCGTAAATGGTGCCGACACGCCAATTGCATGACTAGATCCAGATCTCTTCGGACTACGCAGAGGACCAAATCCAGACATGCCGGCCACTAGGTGGCGCTATACCAAGGAATACGCGTTTGGGGCTATAACTCCCACACCGAACCTCCCAGAGTCCAAAAACTTGTACACACAGATGCACTGGAGTCTGCTGCATCTTTTGGGCTAGGCCACGCCCATTTGCGTCTATGAATATTTTTCGCTAAATCGCGAAAACCGCAAAACAGTTTTTTTCCCTACTCCTCCCACATTTCTTGACCAATCAACACCAAACTTTGCACACGACATCTTCAGACGCACACGCAAAGGAATCATCAACAGTTTTTTTATCCGACCTTCGACGACGAAACGGTAGCGTTTTGAATATTTGTTTATTGGCTACGTTTTACGTCGAAACGCAAAAATTGAAAGAATACCAAAAGTAGACGTTGGATCAAGTCCAAATTTTAGAAACATGTCGGTGCTACCCTTATTGGCGTTCAATAAAGAATTCGGAATATTTCGTCATTGGGGGGCGCAATAAACGAGGAAATTGTATATCTTCTAATTGGCCAAAGGAATGTTCTTCAAACTATAAGGGAACCATCAAGGGGCAAACCCGAGTCTATATAAAAAATATGGCCAAGAATTAATAATGTAGGCGGGAGTTATTTGGCAAAGGAAAATTGTCTTTGGAAAATTTCGCCAACAGGGCGGCGCCAAAAAACGACGAAATAATATATCTCCTATTTGGCCAATGGAATGTTCTGAAAACGCGTTTTAGGCTATAACTCCCACACCGAAGCTCCCACAGTCAAAAACGTTATACGCACAGATTCACTGGAGTCAGCTGCATCCTTTGGCATAGGCCAGGCCCATTTGCGTCAGTATTTTCTTTATGCAAAATCGCAAAAACAGCTAAACTGCCTTTTCGCTACTCCTCCCACATTTCTTGCCCAATTGACACCAAACTTTGCACACGACATCTTCAGACGCACACTACAAGAAATCAGCAAAACTATTTTGATCCGACCATCGTTGACGAAACGGTAGCGTTTTGAATATATGTTTTGCGTTGCAAATCAGTAAAAACTATTTTGATCCAACCGTCGACGACTAAACGGTAGCGGAAAATGCGTTTGGGGCCGAAACTCCCACACTGAACCTCTCACAGTCAAAACCTTTATATCCACAGGTTGTTCACGGTAGCGTTTTGAATACTTGCTTCGCGTTGTGCCGGCGAAATGCACATTTCTTGTCGCGTTGTGCCGGCGAAATGCACACTTCTTGGACCCCTGCATAACTGCTTGCAGTTCTAGTTATACTTACCCCCCTAAAAGTGGGCCCACAGCCCAAACCGTAAATGGTGCCGACACGCCAATTGCATGACTAGATCCAGATCTCTTCGGACTACGCAGAGGACCAAATCCAGACATGCCGGCCACTAGGTGGCGCTATACCAAGGAATACGCGTTTGGGGCTATAACTCCCACACCGAACCTCCCACATTCAAAACCTTGTACACACAGATGCACTGGAGTCTGCTGCATCTTTTGGCATAGGCCACGCCCATTTGCGTCTATAATTTTTTTTCGCAAAATTGCGAAAACCGCAAAACTGTATTTTCGCTACTCCTCCCACATTTCTTGACCAATTGACACAAAACTTTGCACACGGCATCTTCAGACGCACCCGCAAAGGAATCATCAACAGTTTTTTGATCCGACTTTCGACGACGAAACGGTAGCGTTTGGAATATTGGTTTATTAGCTAAATTAGACGTGGAAAATCAAAAATCCCAAAAAATCAAAAATAGACATCGGATCGAGTCCAAATTTTAGACACATGTCGGAGCTACCCTTACTGGCGTTCAATAAAGAATTCGGAATATTTCGCCATTAGGGGGCGCAATAAACGAGGAAATTGTATATCTTCTAATTGGCCAAAGGAATGTTCTTCAAACTATAAGGGAACCATCAAGGGGCAAACACGAGTCTATATAAAAAATATGGCCAAGAATTAATAATGTAGGCGGGAGTTATTTGGCAAAGGAAAATTGTCTTTGGAAAATTTCGCCAACAGGGCGGCGCCAAAAAACGACGAAACAATATATCTCCTATTTGGCCAATGGAATGTTCTGAAAACGCGTTTTAGGCTATAACTCCCACACCGAAGCTCCCACAGTCAAAAACGTTATACGCACAGATTCACTGGAGTCAGCTGCATCCTTTGGCATAGGCCAGGCCCATTTGCGTCAGTATTTTCTTTATGCAAAATCGCAAAAACAGCTAAACTGCCTTTTCGCTACTCCTCCCACATTTCTTGCCCAATTGACACCAAACTTTGCACACGACATCTTCAGACGCACACTACAAGAAATCAGCAAAACTATTTTGATCCGACCATCGTTGACGAAACGGTAGCGTTTTGAATATATGTTTTGCGTTGCAAATCAGTAAAAACTATTTTGATCCAACCGTCGACGACTAAACGGTAGCGGAAAATGCGTTTGGGGCCGAAACTCCCACACTGAACCTCTCACAGTCAAAACCTTTATATCCACAGGTTGTTCACGGTAGCGTTTTGAATACTTGCTTCGCGTTGTGCCGGCGAAATGCACATTTCTTGTCGCGTTGTGCCGGCGAAATGCACACTTCTTGGACCCCTGCATAACTGCTTGCAGTTCTAGTTAGGGGTCCAAGCCAACAGGTTGGATCCCTATTGTTTTTGTAAGGATTATTATTATTATTATTATTTCGTACGCCTTAGAAGTGGTACCACAGCCCAAACCGTAAATGTTGCACACGCGCCAATTACATGACTAGATCCAGAATCGGCACCGCTACTCAGATAACAAAATCCAGACACGCCGGTCCCTAGGTGGCGCTATACCAAGGGATACGCGTTTGGGGCTATAACTCCCACACCGAACCTCCCAGAGTCCAAAAACTTGTACACACAGATGCACTGGAGTCTGCTGCATCTTTTGGCCTAGGCCACGCCCATTTGCGTCTATGAATATTTTTCGCTAAATCGCGAAAACCGCAAAACTGTTTTTTCCCTACTCTTCCCACATTTCTTGACCAATCGACACCAAACTTTGCACACGACATCTTCAGACGCACACGCATAGAAATCTTAGACAGTTTTTTGATCCGACCTTCGACGACGAAACGGTAGAGTTTTGAATATTGGTTTATTAGCTAAATTAGACGTGGAAAAATTAAAAATCCAAAAAAATTAAAAATTAGACATCGGATCGAGTCCAAATTCTACACACATGTTGGTGCTAACCTTAATGACGTTCGATAAAAATTTCGGAAAATTCCGCCATTAGGGGGCGCAATAAACGAGGAAATTGTATATCTTCTACAAAATTTCGCCGCGAAAACGCTACACTGACTTCTCGCTACTCCTACCACAGTCAAATCCTTTGTATCCACAGGTTCAGGGTAGCGTTTTGAACACTTGCTTCGCGTTGTGCCGGCGAAACGCACATTTCTTGTCGCGTTGTGCCGGCGAAATGCACACTTCTTGGACCCCTGCATAACTGCTTGCAGTTCTAGTTATTATACTTCCCGCGGTGAAAGTGGGACTACAGCCCAAACCGTAAATGGTGCACACGCACCAATTGCATGACTAGAACCAGGTCCGGCACCGCTACTCAGATAACAAAATCCAGACACGCCGGTCCCTAGGTGGCGCTATACCAAGGAATACGCGTTTGGGGCTATAACCCCCACACCGAACCTCCCAGAGTCCAAAAACTTGTACACACAGATGCACTGGAGTCTGTTGCATCTTTTGGCCTAGGCCACGCCCATTTGCGTCTATGAATATTTTTCGCAAAATCGCGAAAACCGCAAAACTGTTTTTTCGCTACTCCTCCCACATTTCTTGACCAATTGACACAAAACTTTGCACACGGCATCATCAGACGCACACGCAAAGAAATCATCAACAGTTTTTTGATCCGACCTTCGACGACGAAACGGTAGAGTTTTGAATATTTGTTTATTAGCTAAATTAGACGTGGAAAATTAAAAATCCATAGAAATCCGAAATTAGACATCGGATCGAGTCCAAATTCTACACACATGTTGGTGCTAACCTTAATGACGTTCGCTAAGAATTTCGGACAATTTCGCCGTTAGGGGGCGCAATAAACAAGGAAATTGTATATCTTCTACAAAATTTCGTCGCGAAAACGCTACACTGACTTCTCGCTACTCCTACCACAGTCAAATCCTTTGCATCCACAGGTTCAGGGTAGCGTTTTCAACACATGCTTCGCGTTGTGCCGGCGAAATTCACATTTCTTGTTGCGTTGTGCCGGCGAAATGCACACTTCTTGGACCCCTGCATAACTGCTTGCATTTCTAGTTAGGGGTCCAAGCCAACAGGTTGGATCCCTATTGTTTTTGTAAGGATTTTTTTTATTATTAGGGGTCCAAGCCAACAGGTTGGATCCCTATTGTTTTTGTAGGGATTTTTCTTATTAGGGGTCCAAGCCAACAGGTTGGATCCCTATTGTTTTTGTAAGGATTATTCCTATTATTCTTAACCCCCTAAAAGTGGGACCACAGCCCAAACCGTAAATGGTGCCGACACGCGAATTGCATGACTACATCCAGATCTGTTCGGACTAAGCAGACGACAGAATCCAGACACGCCGGTCACTAGGTGGCGCTATACCAAGGAATACGCGTTTGGGGCTATAACTCCCACACCGAACCTCCCACATTCAAAACCTTGTACACACAGATGCACTGGAGTCTGCTGCATCTTTTGGCCTAGGCCACGCCCATTTGCGTCTATGAATATTTTTCGCAAAATCGCGAAAACCGCAAAACTGTTTTTTCGCTACTCCTCCCACATTTCTTGACCAATCAACACCAAACTTTGCACACGACATCTTCAGACGCACACGCAAAGGAATCATTAACAGTTTTTTGATCCGACCTTCGACGACGAAACGGTAGCGTTTGGAATATTGGTTTATTAGCTAAATTAGACGTGGAAAATCAAAAATCCCAAAAAATCAAAAATAGACATCGGATCGAGTCCAAATTTTAGACACATGTCGCAGCTACCCTTAATGGCGTTCAATAAAAAATTCGGAAGATTTCGCCATTAGGGGGCGCAATAAACGAGGAAATTGTATATCTTCTAATTGGCCCAAGGAATGTTCTTCAAACTGTAAGGGAACCATCAAGGGGCAAACCCGAGTCTATATAAAAAATATGGCCAAGAATTATTAATGTGGGCGGGAGTTTTTGGCAAAGGAAGATTGTCTTTGGAAAATTTCGCCACAAGGGGGCGCAAATAAACGACGAAATAATATATCTCCTAACTGGCCAATGGAATGTTCTGAAAACACGTTTTGGGCTATAACTCCCACACCGAAGCTCCCACAGTCAAAAACGTTATATGCACAGATTCAATGGAGTAAGTTGCATCTTTTGGCATACGCCGTTTCTCAAATTCCAACACATGCTTCGCGTTGTGCCGGCGAAATGCACACTTCTTGGACCCCTGCATAACTGCTTGCAGTTCTAGTTAGGGGTCCAAGCCAACAGGTTGGATCCCTATTGTTTTTGTAAGGATTTTTCTTCCTATTATTATTATTATTAGGGGTCCAAGCCAACAGGTTGGATCCCTATTGTTTTTGTAAGGATTCTTCTTCTTTTTATACTTCCCGCGCTAAAAGTGGGCCCACAGCCCAAACCGTAAATGGTGCGGACATGCCAATAGCATGGCTAGATCCAGGTCCGGCACCGCTACTCAGAAAACAAAATCCATACACGGCGGTCACTAGGTGGCGCTATACCAAGGAATACGCGTTTGGGGCTATAACTCCCACACCGAACCTCCCACATTCCAAAACGTTATACGCACAGATTCAATGGAGTCTGCCGCGTCTTTTGGCCTAGGCCACGCCCATTTGCGTCTATGAATATTTTTCGCTAAATCGCGAAAACTGCAAAACTGTTTTTTCCCTACTCCTCCCACATTTCTTGACCAATCGACACCAAACTTTGCACACGGCTTCTTCAGACGCACACGCAAAGAAATCATCAACAGTTTTTTGATCCGACCTTCGACGACGAAACGGTAGAGTTTTGAATATTTGTTTATTAGCTAAATTAGACGTGGAAAATTAAAAATCCAAAAAAATCCAAAAGTAGACATCGGATCGAGTCCAAATTCTACAAACATGTTGGTGCTAACCTTAATGACGTTCGATAAAATTTTCGGACAATTTCGCCGTTAGGGGGCGCAATAAACGAGGAAATTGTATATCTTCTACAAAATGTCGCCGCGAAAACGCTACACTGACTTCTCGCTACTCCTACCACAGTCAAATCCTTTGTATCCACAGGTTCAGGGTAGCGTTTTGAACACATGCTTCGCGTTGTGCCGGCGAAATTCACATTTCTTGTCGCGTTGTGCCGGCGAAATGCACACTTCTTGGACCCCTGCATAACTGCTTGCAGTTCTAGTTTTTATACTTACCTCCCTAAAAGTGGTACTACAGCCCGAACCGTAAATGGTGCAGACACGCCAATTGCATGACTAGATCCAGATCCGTGGGGACTACGCAGACGACAAAATCCAGACATGCCGGCCACTAGGTGGCGCTATACCAAGGAATACGCGTTTGGGGCTATAACTCCCACACCGAACCTCCCAGAGTCCAAAAACTTGTACACACAGATGCACTGGAGTCTGCTGCATCTTTTGGCCTAGGCCACGCCCATTTGCGTCTATGAATATTTTTCGCTAAATCGCGAAAACCGCAAAACTGTTTTTTCGCTACTCCTCCCACATTTCTTGACCAATTGACACAAAACTTTGCACACGGCATCTTCAGACGCACACGCATAGAAATCATAGACACTTTTTTGATCCGACCTTCGACGACGAAACGGTAGCGTTTTGAATATTGGTTTATTAGCTAAATTAGACGTCGAAATCAAAAATCCCAAAAAATCCAGATTTTGACATCGGATCAAGACGCATGTCGGTGCTACCCTTATTGTCGTTCGATAAAAATCTCGGAGAATTTCGCCATTAGGGGGCGCAATAAACAAGGAAATTGTATATATTCTACAAAATTTTGCCGTGAAAACGCTACACAGACTTCTCGCTACTCCTACCACAGTCAAATCCTTTGTATCCACAGGTTCAGGGTAGCGTGTGCCGGCGAAACGCACATTTCTTGTCGCGTTGTGCCGGCGAAATGCACACTTCTTGGACCCCTGCATAACTGCTTGCAGTTCTAGTTATTATTCTATTTCTTAAATTATAGTAATAGTGTTAAACTCCTTGATGGTGGTATGATATGGTTAGAGCTGGAGTACTCAACCGTTCATGTTTAACACTAGAAACGCCGGGCCATTTTTACTTACTCCGAGCGCCGCAAGAGGGGTCAAATGACCCCTAAGTCATTTTAATGAGAGGCTGTGCATTTGCACATAATGATCACTAGGTGGCGCCAATGAGCTATTACCGCGCGAGCGCCACATTTGTGTGTGTGTCACAAGCCTAGTCCTCACGATTTTGTCATAAATGTACATATATTCAATCAGAAGGATTGCAAAGAAACCCTTTTTGATTTGCTCATTCGACACGAATGAGCACAGCATCGAGCAGTGGAAACGTGGGTTTATTTACTATGAAGTTCGTATTTTTAATTGTTGAAATGAAATCCGCGGTGACGAGCTAGTTGTTTTGGTAGCGGCTAAATTAGCATGTTGCGATACCTTGTACAGGGGATCACGTCTGCGCCGAGTAGATGCGCAGAGGGTTGAAACAGCGCTTGTCCGATCTGCTCACAAGAAGGTTTCTTTGGCCAGTTACTGTGATTAAACACGAGTTGTTTAATGTTCACAATGTATCGTTTTTCATGGGGAAAATGAGATGCGTCCCCGGGACGCATGGATAGTGAGTTTGGTGCGTCCTTTCAGATTTAAATGCGTCAGGGACGCAGGACGCGTACCTAGCAACATCACTGCATAACAAGAGACCGATCCATTGACAGGGTTCATAAAAAGAGAACATATATTTTACATTTTATCCTGCTGTATATTGGGGGGGACAAGTTAGTATTTTCTCAACATTGGGGGGGACACGACCCCCCCAAAGAATGCGTGGTTACGCCCTTGGTCCTCCATCATACGTTGGGACCTTGAGGAGAGCCCTGGATCAGCTGGAGGAGATACTGAACATGGAGGTGAAGAAGGTGCCTGACCTGAGATCAGTTCCACACAAGTGTAAGTGTCTGTTTGGTTTGATTTAGGCTGTCAAATGTACATTCAATATTAAAATATTCTTCAAATATAAAGAAATATTTTACATTCAAACTAAATTCAACATGTCAGATGTTTTTCCCTTAAGATATGAGTGCCACAATGTAAAATAAGGTTAATATTGTTGTTGATAAATTCATAACATTGTTGTTAATACATTGATAATATTGTTGTTGGTGTTTTCATAACGTTATTGTTGAGGTGTGTGTATCTATGTATGCTTACATATGTATATGTATGTATGTGTTCATATCTATGTATATGTACATAGAGCGCAGGAGAACAGTACTAGTGATGATGATGAGGATGAAGAGCGGTTCAGCAGCTCATCATGTCTGGTTCTCCTTCAGATGCCTGTGACCTCACACTGGACCCCAACACGGCCAACGGAGAACTCTCTCTGTCTGAGGACAACAGGAAGGTGACGTGGGTTGAAGAGGAACAGTCGTATCCGGATCACCCAGACAGATTTGACTCCCAGTCCCAGGTGTTGGGTAGAGAGGCTCTGACTGGCCGCTGTTACTGGGAGGTAGAGTGGGAAGTAGTGGTTCTTATAGGAGTGACATGCAGAGGAATCACAAGGAGAGGAGGGGGTGATGACAGCAGGCTTGGAGGGAACAACAAGTCCTGGAGTCTTGATTGTCTTGATGATCTTTACTCTGCCCGGTACAACGATACAGAGACAACCATCCCTCTCTGCCCCACTGGCTCCACCAGAGTAGGAGTGTATCTGGACCGGCCTGCTGGCTCTCTGTCCTTCTACAGAGTGTCCCCAGGTGGAGGAGGGTCCTCAGACACACTGACACACCTCCACACCTTCTGGTCCTCCTTCACCCAGGAGGACCTCCTCCCGGGGGTGGGGGTCTGGCGGCTGGGGAGCAGCGTCTCTGTAATCCCTAGGTAGGGTTAGGGTCTGGGGGGTCTGGTTGGGGTCCTCAGCCTCTCTGTGTCGGTTGTAGAAAAAAAAAAAGGACCTCCTCCCTCAGCGCCCGTAAAACACACACACACACACACACACACACACACACACACACACACACACACACACACACACACACACACACACACACACACACACACACACACACACACACACACTCTGTGTGGCCTCTGTGGGGCCTCTGTGGGGGGGGGGTGCAGACTAAGTGCAGTAAAAAAAAAAAGTGCAGCCCCCTCCGCCCGCCGCGCACACAAACGAACACGCACAGGCACACACACACACACACACACACCTACACGTTCACACACACATAAAAAAAACACATACACACACACACACACAAACATAGTCTGTCTCTCGCTCTCTCTCCCTCTCTCTCTCTCTCTCTCCCTCTCCCTCTCTCTCTCTCTCTCTCTCTCTCTCAATCTCTCTCTCTATATTTATTTGTTTATATTATATTTATTTGTTCAGATAGATAGATCTCATTATATGAGAACATTGTGAAAGCAATACACAAGGAAGGACTGAGCGGCAGACCCCACACAGTATGGAGCAGCAGGCCAGGGTGGGGGGGGACCTGCCCCCAGTGGAGGGTTTTATATAAGCCTCCCCTCAAAAAACGGACAGCTGACCTCCAGTGAAGGGTACTACATGGTGCCATCGCCTCACATACTTTTATCTCGGTTTTAAATCCTGCTGTTTCAAACACATGTCCGTTCTGTGGCCTAGGATTTTGTTGGATGAACCAACAATTTTTAAAGACTGAACAAATAGCACATTTCATGATGTATTGTACTCTCGGTTGATTGTAAAAAAAAGTGTTTTTGAAAAATCTAAATCAAATCTCTCTCTTTCTCTGTGTTTAGGAATTGCAAACTGTAATTCGTCGGGCTGTGGCTGTGGTCACATGATGGAGGAGGAGACCGGAGGGGAGGAGGTCCTGGCCGACCCACCCCCCCCTCCTGGGGGCGCCCCTCTCCGTCCAGGAGTGCTTCGCCCTGCAGGGTACGGGGCTTTGAGTGTCTTTGCGTCCGCCCCCTACATGAGAGGGGTCAATGCTATTGCTCATTAGCCACCGGCTAAAGGGCTGATTATGGTTCCACATCGACGCAACGCAGCGATGACCCCGCAGACGCTTCCAGGCAGTCGTGAACCTGCTTCGGTTCTGCAGCGGCTTTTAGTGAGCGGACCAATCACAGTCCTCACTGCTGCGTCGCCTCGACGGAGGGTTAACGTATCGGGTAGGCGCGCGTCAGGCCCTTGCTGTGGACGCAAGGAGGGTCCATGAGGACGTGAGTGGTCCGTAGACCCTCTTGGGCTGCGTCGACGTGGGACCAAGATCAGCCCCTAACAGATCCTTGGTTGATCCCCCCCCCCCCCCCAGACCACGGGGCTGGGGTCCCGGCGCGGGGGGGTGGCGGCGGCCGTCCCCCTGGGGGGCCCCAACACCAGCGAGCTCTGCATGTGGTCCGAGTCCCACCACCACCTGGACGGCATCCCCCGGAACCCCCACCACCTGAAGAGGGTCCCGGGGGGCAGCTCAGGTCTGTGCACACACTCACACTGCAACATGTTTGCACACACAAGCAAACATCTTGGAAAGACCTATTACCAAGCTGTGTCTTCTCAAAGACATGTCCTGACTGACCATCTTACTGACCCGACTGACTGACTTACACACTGACACACACCACACTACACTGCTAACAAACATAACATTTATTTTGATAAAATACTGAAATCCTTTTCTGGTATATTTCACTTTTGAATGAGCATGAGAATACATATGGATTTGTTGGATACTTACCTGTTGATGTTTATGGAAAAAATAAAGATTAAATTAAATGTATTAATGTGAAATTATATGATTTTGAAATGGACTATTGAATTGAATGGGCTATCGAAAGGACTATTGAATGGACTATCGAAAGGACTATTGAATGGACTATCGAAAGGACTATTGGAATATTTTTTGAGAAAGGACTCTGAATTCCCCTTGATTTTTATAAGGGTTAATATTTTTGAAAGAAGAAAGCCTTTTCTGGCTGGACTTTTCCAGCCAGAAAAGTGTATGAGTGTATAGCAGAGAGAGAGGTCATGTTTCCCGAAGCTCCGCTAGGCATTGGAAAAAAACTACTTAATTCATCGTTCAGATCTACTTTATCTACTTTATCTTATTTTATTTACCTAACAGTATATAGTTTGTTTCCGTCGTCCTCAATCGCTCGATTCAACAATACATTTTGGCACTTTTTACTCCCGGATCAGACCGCAGAAAAAGCCTTGGACTTTCCTATCACCAACATGCCTCTGTATTCGGATATCTCAGGCACGGAGACTGGGAAATGCACAGACTGCGCCGAACTGAAACAGTCATTGGCTTTAATTGAAACTAGACTAGCAGCAGTAGAAAAATGCAAAGGACTATCACAGGATACAGTGCCGATGGGTGAGTTTGCTGAGCTCACTCAGATACAGCAAGATGATCAAAGCTACACTGTATCCTTCCCGAAGCTGGACAAGAGAGAGACAGTTCCAGCTGCGTCTCACTGGCTCAGAGTCGGCGCTAAGCCAAAGCAACATACCAAAGTGAATCAACAAGTTCACTCAACACCAAATGCTAAGCTACCCAAAGCTAAAGTTACATGTATCAGCCGGATTAGCCCGTCACTCAAATCAACCCTGCCACTGAAGAACCGGTTCCTGCCACTTCAAGAGTCCACGAACGCGCCGGCCACCAATGCACCCCTGAGCCCCGAGATGCGTCCGGACGGACAGTGCGGACAGAGACGGAACAACCAGTCGCCACGGAGGCGGGCTGCGCATGTGTCTGCCACCGTCCAACAAGGGCCCATCTCAGAGAAAGCAGATGAACCAGACATTCTGATTATAGGAGACTCAACTATCAAGGATATAACCGGTAAGAAGATCAAAACATGCATCTTCCCATATGGAATGGTTAGTCATATCAACCATAAACTAGACAAAGTCATATTGGAGAACCCCAAAATCTCACAGATTATTGTGCATGCAGGATTTAATGATGTTCAAAGAGAACAGTCAGAACTTCTGAAGAGGGATTACATTGATCTATTGGATACACTGGACAAAATTCACATCAAGTCTTCCATCAGTGGACCCATACCAACAGTTGACAGGGGAATAAACAGATTCAGTCGTCTACTTGCACTGAATACATGGCTTTCCAGAGTCTGCAATGAAAGAGGAAGGGACTTTATTGACAATTTCAACTTATTCTGGGGGCGCAAATATCTTTTCAAAGCAGATGGCCTACACCCAAACAGGTTAGGCTCAAAACTGTTGAGGGACAATCTTCTCTTCTCGCTTTACGCACAGGCCACAATCTTGCCATGGTCTGACGCACAGGCCACAATCAGAGCACAGGTTGAGAAGAAGCGAGACTACAGCCTCCCCCACACAACTACTCTGCCACTATCTGACACACAGATAGCAGACAGCCCACAGACCTTGAAGAGAGACAACAGCCCGCCCGACGCCATCAACACTGTGCCCTCCCCCATCGCTGATGCTGGCTTGGCGAGGAACGGCCACCCCCCTCCTCTGCATTCCCCCATCGACGATGACCTCCAGCCTCATCTCTCCCATAGCCACAACAACAACTCCAGCTGGGATAGAGTCTCCGATGTCTCCCTTTGCGATTTTCCAGCCGAATTTAAGAAACTAGAATATGCTGGCATCAAACTTGCATCTGTGTCAATGATAGCATCGCCACGTCATGGCCGCAGGACGCTAACACCCAGGAGGATGGCGCCCCACCCCCACCACCGTACTGATAGTAGTCCTGAGTATTACTGAGACAAAAAAGGGTTCAGCCGTAGACACAGTATAAAGGAAGTTTCTCATAATCTGCTGAACCCAAGGTTGCCTACGTCAAAGCAGGGCAACTTTCGCATTCATGCTGTAACCACTAAGAGAGTAAACAAAGGGAAACTTAGACACACTGCTAACCTCACAAATCTCATATCTATTGCCTCCAAACCAAAAACAACCTTAAAGCCTATCAACAGCACCATCAGGATGGCTCTACTTAATGTGAGGTCTCTTAATAACAAATCATTTTTAGTTAATGATCTTATTAACACTTCTAAACTGGATTTTATGTTTTTAACTGAAACATGGCTGGAACAAAATAACAGTGCAACCGTTCTGATAGAGACAGCTCCTCCCGACTATAACTTTTTTGATGCATGTAGATCTGGAAAAAGAGGTGGAGGGGTTGCTGCTATATTTAAAAATGTATTTCAGGGGAAACAGATGTTATTTGGTGATTTTCCATCATTCGAATACCTTAGTGCTGTATTGAAATGCTCCCCCAGAGTTCTCCTATTAATTATTTACAGGCCACCCACATATTCTGCAAATTTTTTCGATGACTTCACAGAATTATTGTCTAGCATCTCCACAGAATTTGACTGTCTAGTTATAACTGGTGACTTCAATTTTCATACTGATGATTTGAATGACAAGTGTGCCAAAAAACTTTTTACCATTTTGGACACATTTGAACTGTCTCAACATGTGAAAGAGGCTACTCATTGTAAGGGGCACACTCTAGACCTGGTTATCACAAAGGGCCTCAATGTTTCTGATCTCTCTGTGACTGATCCTTCCTTGTCTGACCACTTTTGTGTTTTCTTTAACATATCTTTTATTCCCGACATACAGACAAAATCAAACACTGTCAAAAAACGGTATATCAATGAAGATTCTAATGTACTTTTTAAAAAGGCCATCTCCTTGCTACCACCTCTAAACCCATGTTCTGCTGATGATCTTGTAGAAAACTTTAATTTGAAAATTTTGAAAGTCATAGATATCATTGCACCTTATAAGGTTAAAACGATTTCTGGAAAGCAAAAGGCACCCTGGAGAAAAGCTGCTTCTGTAACAGCACAGAAAAAAGAATGCAGGAAGGTTGAACGCATCTGGCGTAAAACAAAACTTCATATTCACCATGATATCTATAAAGAGAGCCTCCGTGCCTACAATTTAGACTTAAAAAATGCTAGAGAAACATTTTTCTCCAATATCGTTAAAACCAACACTAATAATGCAAAAACCCTATTTGCAACTGTTGACAGACTGACCAACCCCCCAACAGAAATTCCACCTGATCTCCATTCCACGCAGAAATGCAATGAGTTTGCAGCTTTTTATATTGATAAAATTGAAGGTATCAGACGCGCCATCAATATCTCCACGTCAAACAAAAATGTTGGACTACCACCCTGTTCAGGCAAAAATTACGTGGCAAGGATGGCATGCTTTGATGTTATAGACTCTCAAAATCTTGTGGAAACTGTGACACAACTAAAGCCATCCACCTGTTGCCTTGATACTATACCTACCAACCTCTTTAAGAATGTTTTCGACTGCCTAGCAGTAGACATATTGCAGATAGTTAACAACTCTCTCCAGTCAGGCAAGTTCCCAAAAGCTTTGAAAACTGCAGTTATTAAACCCCTTTTAAAAAAGCGGAGCCTAGATGCCTCTATTATTAACAACTACAGACCAATATCAAATCTACCCTTCATAAGTAAAATCATTGAGAAAGTTGTCCTCCAGCAACTAAATCACTTCCTGGCATCAACTGGTTGCTATGACACCTTCCAATCAGGATTTCGACCCCTGCACAGCACTGAGACCGCCCTTATTAAAGTTGTAAACGACATCCGTCTTAACACAGACTCTGGCAAAACCTCAATACTAATGCTACTTGACCTCAGTGCTGCATTCGACACTGTAGACCATACATTACTTCTGGAAAGGTTAGAAAACTGGGTGGGGCTTTCAGGCACTGTCTTAAATTGGTTCAGGTCCTACCTACAAAATAGGAACTACTTTGTTTCCATTGGCGACTTTGTATCAGAATCAACCAACGTGACATGTGGAGTACCACAAGGTTCGATCTTAGGACCCTCTTTATTCAACATCTACATGCTCCCACTAGGGCAAATCATGCAAAATAACAATATTGACCATCATTGCTATGCTGATGACACGCAAATCTATGTATCGCTATCACCAAATGACTATCGGCCCATAGATCTGCTGTGCCAGTGCATTGAGCAAGTGAAGGAATGGATGTGCCGAAATTTCCTTCAACTAAATGAGGACAAAACAGAGATAATTGTATTTGGTTCTAAAACGGAAAGGCTTAAAGTAACCCAACACCTTCACTCTCTGTCCCTGAAAACCTCAATCAAAGCCAGAAATCTAGGGGTTATCATGGATTCAGATTTACATTTTGACAGTCACATCAAATCAGTTACAAAATCGGCATATTATCACCTTAAAAATGTAGCAAGACTTAGAGGGCTCATGTCCACCGAAGACTTACAAAAACTTGTACATGCCTTTATCACTAGTAAGCTTGATTACTGCAATGGTCTCCTCACAGGTCTCCCAAAACAAACTCTGAGGAAGCTTCAGCTTGTTCAGAATGCTGCTGCTAGAGTTCTAACAAAGACCAAAAAATTTGATCATATTACACCAATTCTGAAATCGTTACATTGGCTTCCTGTAGGTCAGAGAATTGATTTTAAAATCATGTTGCTAACCTATAAATCCCTACATGGTTTAGGCCCAAAATATTTAACTGATATGCTTCCACTACAACAGCCTTCTAGACCACTAAGATCCTCTGAGACCAATCTGTTAATTATCCCCAGAGTAAACACAAAACATGGGAAAGCAGGATTTAGTTACTATGCAACAAATAGCTGGAATAAACTCCCAGAGGATTTAAGACTTGCCCCAACTCTGAGCACCTTTAAAACAAGACTGAAGACTTTTATGTTTGCTATAGCCTTCTGCTAAAATCTTAAATACATTGCACTTTCTAAAAAGCTTTTTAACTTTGCCTCTATTTTTTATTTTAATACTACCCATTTCTTTGCATATGTTTTTCTTTTACTTATCTATTATTATTTTATTTTATTGTATGACAATGTTTATATGTGAAGCACTTTGAGTCTGCCTTGTGTATGAAAAGTGCTATATAAATAAAGTTGCCTTGCCTTGCCTTGAACTATTGAAACAAATATGTGAAAAAAAAAAGAAGCTCTGTCGCACGCACGCACACGAATGCACACACACACACACACACGCGCACACGAATGCACGCACACAAATGCACACACACACACACGCACACGAATGCACGCACACAAATGCACACACACACACACACACACACACACACACACACACACATTACAACGCACCCACACAAAAATGCTTGAACAGACACAGATACACACACAAATACACACACTCACTCACTCACTCACTCACTCACTCACTCACTCAAAAGCCTAGTCTTGACACACACTAAAGCCTACTCTGGACACCCACACAAACACACACTCTAAAGCAGACTTGACACACACACACACACACACACACACACACACACACACACACACACACACACACACTAAAGCCTACTCTTGACACACACACACACACACACTCAAAAGCCTACTCTTGACACACACACACATACACACACTCTAAAGCCGTGCAGCAGAGATGAAGTCTCCAGTAAGAAGTAGCCCTCCCCTGCGGTGAGTGTCCCCCGTCAGGGGCAGAAGGCCGCCCGCTGGGGGCCGGGCCGTGATCGGGGCGGCCTCGGACCTCAGAGGCAGTATTCGTATGGCCTGTTTCTTCAAAGGCCGTGAAACGACTAAAGGTAAGGGCGCACACACACACACACATATGCTGTGTCTGTGTGTGTAGAAGCTGATTTCATACACCCCCACCCCCCTTATGGGATGTTAAAGTGGCCATTAAACGGAACACTGGTAACACTGTGTGTGTGTGTGTGTGTGTGTGTGTGTGTGTGTGTGTGTGTGTGTGTGTGTGTGTGTGTGTGTGTGTGTGTGCCCAACCCCCCACACAGACTGTCCCTCTCAGAAAAGGTGGACCTGAAGAAGTTACGCTTCTTCAGGGTCCGGAGGCTCTGTCGTGACCTCGCCCGTCAGCTCCTCCACGTCCAGAGACAGGTGTGTGTGTGTGTGTGTGTGTGTGTGTGTGTGTGTGTGTGTGTGTGTGTGTGTGTGTGTGTGTGTGTGTGTGTGTGTGTGTGTGTGTGTGTGTGTGTGTGTGTGTGTGTGTGTGTGTTTGGAGGCGTCAGGCGGAACCTGCCTGGGAAGTATCACTTCAGAGGCCATAAAAGTATTGGGGAAAGGCTCCTAATGGGAGGGAGGTGTGGGAGGGAGGGAGGGGAGAATAAAGAATGTGCTGCTTTAATTGTAACTTCAACACTCTGTACAACAGTAAACATAAAGGTTCACACGCAGCATCAGTGCTAGAATGACGAGCTTCCTACTGAGCCTCGTGGAGACACAGAGCCAGGCTAGCATGGTTAGGGATGAGCATTACGCTAACCGGGAGGGAGGGAGGGAGGGAGGGAACACGCAGCATCAGCACTAGACCTCAAGCTTCTAGCTCGAGGTCTAGCTTCGCCACTGCTGCACACCTGGTCTGGGTCTGATTGGACTTTGGAATTAGTGTGGAACGGTGGGTCTAGGGCGGGCTATGTTCTCACCTTTCTCCTTTGTAAAGCGCATTGTATTGCCTTTGGGCCGATATGAAGTTAACTGCGCCCCTTCGCTTTGCCGCGGCACTCCAAACAATTAATTTCGTTCCCACATTCGTCCAATCCACTCCAATAGTGGTCCTGCATTGAGTTTGAATCCAACTCTAACGAATAAATGGTCCAGTTTTAAGTTTCATGGAATATTAATACATTCCCAGGGCATGTTAGATAAGTGCACGCCCGGCCACTCGTAACACATCGTCAACTGATGAATGGGCTATTTCATACATCCTCACAACCAGAAATTGGAATTAATCAAATAAATTACATGATACTGAAATGGCTACTTTTTGGTTGAACATGTTGAACTGAAGTTGGTGCCACTGATTGATAGACTGTCGGAATGGTGGTAGTAAGAGGTTTCGGATTGGCAGCATCTCAGAATGGCGGCATGTCAGAATGGCGGCATGTCGGAATGGCAGCGTGTAACCGACAATGGCATAACAACGTTAACATGTCAAAGGTCACCCCATTTAGATGTGTGATTCTAAAATAGATGTAGTACAGCTGAACCCCCACTGGGGGGAGTTCCGCTGTAGTGAATCACTATGGTGACGGTGAAGCTCCCGCTCGTGCGGAGTCCGCCTCCCCATAAGCCACGCCCACTGACTGCCTGGACGGCGCGAGGAGAGGGAGAGACCCCGACGCTGTTGGCACGAGAGCCGTGGACCGCGATTAAACGTTGATATGGGTTTCACCTTCTCCCTGGTGGTCTGAATAAGTCGCCAAGTGTGTCGTTAGTCGCCTTTTAGAAATAAAGGCGCAAGGAGAGTCATGATCAGGGGGGGAGCAGGCTTTGTGTACATCCGGGGCTTAGCCCTGGGGGGGGGGGGGGGGGGAGGGGGTCTGGGGCTCCTCCCCCAGAAACTTTAACATTTCTAAGATTTCTTTCCTGCATTCTATTTCATAGGTCACTCCATTTTGTACCAAGGTTAATGGTTAACGTGTCGGAGAATTATTATTAGTTTTTTAGACATCCAATAAAAAGATTAATATTAACAGTTTGGGTTATTCTTTGGTGCTGTGTTGAGGTCATTTCTTCCACATTTTCTCGTCTCATTGAGAATTTCAAAATGTGCGAAACAGCGCCCCTCTAAATTGTAAGTAGGCCTACTGAATACGCGGTCAAACACGACATTGCACACTGTATGTCCGTGAGGAAGCCAGCCCGAGATGGCATCCCTTGGTGAAGAAAAAGAAGAAGGATTAACCTAGCAGGTGAGGCTACCGTCATGACACTGCCCTCCTGTGATTAGTCAGTAGGGTGCAAAAGGAAGCCACTTGGCTTCACACCAATCAAATCAAAGCATCAACGTCAACGTAAACAAATAGCGGGAGATTTGCACTTTTGCATTTTTATCATTTTATCGTATAAGCAAGTGCAGTTATGGAGGGTATTTTAGTATTTTAGTAAAATGAAACCAAACTGCCACATGGGCAGCAACTAAAAATTGAATCTGACTGCAGGCCAATGCCGATCGAAGCTTCAGCTGCGTGCACGGAGAGAAAGATGAGTGGTTATCGCACTTTCAATGAGGAGAACTATGTCCTCACTGACTGGTAGCGCTGAACTTCAGCTACTATTTTGCTGGCCATGTCTTCTTTTTCGTAAAGATTCATGCACCCTGAACAACCCCTTGATCTCTTATTGACCTCTTCGCCACCATGAAAGACAGGAGAATGGCCTTCATCTACAAACAGGGTGAGTAAAGTACCCACCTCCCGGTGTGGCATTACTGTTCCCTGAGGTGTCCGTTTATTATTTTTTTTGTTATTGTATGACTAATTGTGCATTGTTTGTCTGGAATAAGTTGCATTGGTCAATCAAATTAAGTTGTTGTTGTATCGCGTTCGTTAACGCTGAGAATCAGCACCAGGGACAGCAGGGCTCATCTGAACAGATGCGGCTGTGCTTGATTATAGCCGCTTGTTCTGGGTTGTCTTGTGTTATCTATTAAGTAGTGTTGTATAAGGAACATTGTTTAGGGTGTGTGTGTGTGTGTGTGTGTGTGTGTGTGTGTGTGTGTGTGTGTGTGTGTGACACCCGGTATCACGCCAAGGCGTAAAATAGATACGTCTGTCCACATCGCAAGGCGTGTTCAGGGTCACGCTTTGCCTGACCAAAGCGTCACCCTGAACACGCGTCCTTCTCCATCCTAAATGAATGGGGGAATAGCACCAACAGGGGGCGATACGTTCTCCTAGCATTTGGTGAAATTGTTACGTAGCCATATTAATCGTTATTATCTGAATGGGAAATGCAATATTTTAGGACAGATACACCATTAAACGTGTTTCTAATGACATTTCTAGCGAGAAATGTACATTTTCCTTGCATAATCTTCAGTCAGTGAATGTGTATGATCTTTATTAATCTTTATTATCTGAATGGGAAATGCAATATTTTAGGACCGATTCACCGTTAAACGTGTTTCTAATAACATTTCTAGCGAGAAATATACTTTTTACTTGCATAATCTTCGGTCAGTGATTGTGTCTGATCTTTAGTTTTATAGTTATTAGGAAGATTTAATCAGCTCGCTCGCATGTTTCAATGACGTCAGGTTGCTGGGGACGCTGCTTTCGCTAAACTAGCAGCTCACGTGTTTCCTGCGTTTGTGTTTTTAAACCGTTACTTTATGTAACTTTTAATGATATTGTAATAACCACAGGCGAGGTATTGAGCGAAGTAAGCTTGATAGCAGGTTTATTGGATTCCACAATCTGACAGGCAGGCACAGCTCCACCGGAAAACTACAACAACCAAAACTCCCGCCCGGAAGGAAACCCCCGGAACCCCCTCTCAGAAGGCCCGCCCCTTCCTCCCAAAGCCTGTGACGCTACAATATTATCTTGTTAGAAACACGTTTATCTGAGAGCCAACCCAGTCGCCAAAAGCATACGTTGACAGTGTACGTTTTCGTGAACACTGGATTACGTCGCATTTCAACATAAAATAGCGTGTTAAGCACACACACGCACACACACACACACACACACACACACACACACACACACACACACACATACAATGCATTTCGCTGCTAAAACAACAACTTGGGCTGCTTCTAGGACATTTTGGGTGGATTTTGAACGGTATGTGGGCAGGACGTTTTTTGCAGGCAGGACCTGGCAACCCTGCGCTGTTGCCCGAGGTGCAGAAATGCTCCGGAACAGATCTGGATCCACCATGGCCAAAATAATTATAAATACTACTACCCTTAAATAAATACTATGGCAGAATAAAGAATAGATTCATGCATTATCATTCAACTTGAACATGTGTTTTTACAGTATCGAGTGGTGGAGGGATGATGTATGTTGGCCAACCCGGAAGTGAGCGTCGACCTGGGTTTCCCTTGACAAAAAGCCAACAGGTTTTTCCATTGGATTTTGGATTATTGCAGAAAAATTAGCATCTTTGAAGCACCTCCACAAAAACTGAAAATAAATAAATAAATAAAAATAACTGTGCTCCAAAGAACGAAATGTAAACCAATGCATTCTGAATGGGAGTGTTTCTCAGATTTTTCCATGCTACACAGAACGAAATGCAAACCCATGCAAATAAAGACTTCATGGTCATAATAATTTGGTCATAATAATTTAAATATCATTATTCTCCTCAGTGTGTAGGGTGGTATTCTATTTTTTTCAACGGGGCTGCATCCAGTCACTTGACCGTCATGGTTGCTATGGTGGTTGCTATCGACCAGCCCCTCTAATCCTTACATGGCTCTAAAAACCACGCGGCAAAGGAGCTGCCGTAAATTGTGTTGTTTTTGTCGTAAACTAGGGTCCGATGGTTAAAAAATAGACAGATATTCCAAGGTATCCTTAAAAGGCAGCTTGGATGTTTTTATTTTCTGCAGTTTAGACTTCTTCTATAATCTATTTTTGAAAGCAAAACACCAAGCTCATTGATTTAACGAGGCAGGGTTATTTGAAACAATTTATTAAATAAATATTTATGAGAGGTCATTCCTTCTTCTGATTTTGCTTCCTATTTATGTCTAGTGTACAACCCTACTGTCCACAAGCATCACCCCCCCCCCTCCCCATATGGATTTGGAGAATTGTTGCCACGTCCCAGTGGTGGAGGTATCATATATATGAAAGAGGGCATTCAATTATACTACAATGATCAATTAGGAGGCCGAAGCCCTAAAGGAAGTGATGCAATAGGTGACTGGGTCGACAACATTTAAGTAAGCTGTACTTTGAGGTCTCTTATAGATCAAAGGGGGTCTCAAAGGACGCATACGCTTCAACCTGTGGCTCCAGCCCTACAGGAAATGACTCAGCAAGTGCTCCATCTCGTTGCACCTGCACCCAGCGGCTCGCTTGCAAGATTTTGGCCTGAAGTTCTTCCCAGACCAACACCCTAGCCTTCCAACACGCATATCTGAGAATCAGGCTTCTCTTTAATAATGACAAAAAGTTACGAGAGAAATACACATGAACTTTTTGTTATCTCATAAGCGGCGTGGTGCCGGCTCCATTTGACCTTTTGACCCCAGACTTCAAAAACTTGGCCACAGGCCAGCTGTGTCTACGCACCTTAAGCCACAAATGTACACCTCCATCTCACAAAAAATGGGGACTAGAAACTAACCTCTGTCTTATGTACATTTACTGTAATGTTGGAGGTCACGCCCCTTTTCCGGCCTTTTCGAGATAGCTAGGGAGGCTAAAATGTTTACACACATTTCCCGGGTCCCCGAGAACGACATATCCAAGATTTGGAGTTCTAGCCCTTAGAGAAAAAAAGTTTTCCCAAATGGACTCATTTGGACAAAGCCCCTCAGAAGTGTTACCTGGGTAACACTTTATTTGAAGGTGTATACATAAGACTGTCATAAGACTGTCATTACACTGTCATAACCATGACATGACACCTGTCATGAACATTATGAATAGTTATGACTGTTGTCATTAAGTGTCATTCGGTCAATTATGTCACGTTTAATGCAACATTGACATTGTATGAGATGTCTTTGTTATGACAACCTGACATAAGCTGAGACAAAATAACTTGTCGATTGTCTTTGTTATGACAACCTGACATAAGCTGAGACAAAATAACTTGTCGATGTCTTTGTTATGACAACCT
The DNA here is from genome assembly GCF_026213295.1 of Gadus chalcogrammus. Lineage (NCBI taxonomy): Eukaryota > Metazoa > Chordata > Actinopteri > Gadiformes > Gadidae > Gadus > Gadus chalcogrammus. The sequence continues at coordinate 111,155 of NW_026613542.1, forward strand.
GACATAAGCTGAGACAAAATAACTTGTCGATGTCTTGGTAATGACAACCTGACATTAACGAAGACAAAATATCTTGTCGATGTCTTGGTTATGTCGACTTGACATTAACCAATAACATGACCTGTCATAATAGGCTTAATAATCAAATGTAAAGAAACTATTTCGATTTATGTAAGATTACATTAAACTGTCATATGCAGAAGGTTTTTACATTGACTGTCATGAGACCTTTATTATACCGTCATGAATGATTCTGTTTGCCTCAAGTAAAGTGAAACAATTAGGACATTTCAATAACATGTCATGAAGCGTTATTACACTGTCTAATGCCTTTACAACAGGCTCATGAATGATTCTGTTGGCCTCAAGTAAAGTGAAACAATTTGGACAGTTCATTAACATGTCATGAAGCGTTATTACACTGTCTAATGCCTTTACAACAGGCTCATGAATGATTCTGTTGGCCTCAAGTAAAGTGAAACAATTTGGACAGTTCATTAACATGTCATGAAGCGTTATTACACTGTCTATTGCCTTTACAACAGGCTCATGAATGATTCTGTTGGCCTCAAGTAAAGTGAAACAATTTGGACATTTCAATAATATGTCATAAAAGTTACTACACTGGCTAATTTTGACATTGACTGTCATGAGACCTTTATTATACTGTCATGAATTATTCCCTTTACCTCAAAGTGAAACAATTTGGACTTTTCAGTAAATGTTATTACACTTAATTACACACACGACAGTGTGCAGTAGTCACAACTTCATAAATGTAACATGAAGCATGTGGGTATTACATGAGGAAATACCTAAACAAAAGCAATATAAGTCAAGACAGTCTCTTTTATTTACATTAAGACACAAAACAAAAAATGTATAGGGTGGTGGAAAAAATTATCATCATGTGTTCAGGGCCGTCGATAAGGGGTGAAAGGTGATGACGATTCTAGGGGCCCACAGCCCAGGGGGGGCCCACAAAAATTTTTTTTTTTACTACCAGCCCATAGCACTACCATAGCGCCCCCCCCCCTCCCCCCCCCCATTTCTCCCTCGTCAACAATTGCTCCTTCCACCCCCCCCCCCCCCCCCCCCCCCCGTCAACAATTGCTCCTTACACCCCCCCCCCCCCCCCCCCCCCCGTCAACAATTCAGCGCAGGGGGGCCCATCAGTAAATCTTGAATATTAAATCAATGCTCTGCTGTCGTAGAAAACACTACCACTTCAGTCAAAAGGTGCTGCTCGAATCAAAAGAAACTTCCATTGAGCTACTTCAACCCAACAACCCTTACACATTGACCTAAGCTGTTTTTTCACATGATGAAAAAGTCTGCCCAAGACACCATCATAATGGCGGACACCTAACCAGTTGTGCCACTCAATCATTTTGAGGTGAATCTTCAGGGACTCAGGAGTCCGATTACCTCTATGACGCCATATTTCTAGTTTGTATTTCTGCCATGCACGCTCAATATGTTGAGTATGAGCACCACTGACTGGGTCGACAAAGTTCCTTTTATGGCAGACAGAATACTGTTCAAAACCATAGTTAGAAAGCTGCCCTTTGTAAGCACGCCATTCATCAGTCAGGATGGATGTTCTTGGTCTGACGTGTTTTTTGATTTGGTGGATAAGGGTTTTCCGTGTGCGGTCCCTGACGAGCCTCAGAATGGGTCTTCTGGAGGTCCCATCTATCTCCAGCATGCCGAAGACCCACTGGCGTTCCCTTCTCCAAGTGTTGCCACATCGGCCACGATGGTACTGCAAAGTAAACAAAAAAAGGAACAATGAAATATACTTTAATAAGGGTTGGGCTATTTCATTTTTAACACATTGGTATCCATTCCACTTACACTACGGTATAGAGTATTTTCATGCTATTTAAAAAATAAATAAACAACATTTCGGACCAAAGTGTAATCAGCACTGTGGAAAAACAACATACTTCTTATTTAACACATAAACTGCACACACAGTATGTTACATGGCCAAAAGTTCTGCACAGTCAAGAAGCAAAATCTAGTCACAATAACAGAGCAACACAATATTTATAAAATAAATAAATAGAGGAATAAGAATATTCTAAAAACACAGGTAATGATACACACAGAAATAAACAATAGACAAAAATAAAAACCTCTCATGCTGGGTTAAAGCCAATGAGCCAATCAAAAATTAGTCTTAAGATGTGATTAAAAAACAGGCAGTGTGGGGGCCATCCCCACATGGAGGGGCAGCTTGTTCCACAGTTTAGATGCTAAAACTACGAAAGCTCAGTCACTCCTGGTCTCAAGTGTTGTCTTTGAGACTGAGACTGGTCAAACAACCTCAAAGACCTGGAGAGGACATACTTGTAAAAGGTCTGTAATGTAGTGTGGTGCTAGGCTATTTAAAGATTTAAAAGCATATAATAAAATATTAACATTTATTCTAAAATGCACAGGGAAACAATGGATGGAGGCCAGGATTGGAGAAATGTGTTCTCGCTTTTAAATGCCAGTTACAAGCCAAGCGTCAACTTTCTTCACTTCATCAGAGCCTCAATTGATAACAATCTTGATTTGAAAACAGAGTTCACTTGTTTATCTATTATGTTTTTATTTATGTTAATTAAAGCCGGAATAAGTGTGCACACAAGGAAACAGTGGACATCTGAATTATTCTCCTCAAATTAGTAATAATTATAAATGTGAACTTTAGTAAAGATATGGTACAGCTGCATACATTGACAGCCTACCTTTCGTTTGTGGGCAAATTTGCTCTCATCAATGATGACAAATCGATGACGACCACCAATTTTCATTCCTCTCTTACACAGTCGAGTGAGGACAGCAACACACACCTTCAAATGTAGAAATATTAAAGTTAACCTGTAACAATGCCTTAGTATGGAACTAAATATTCTGTATACACAATGAATTAAGTTTGTTTTGCATTTTCGCACACAAGCCATCAATGTACTGTATTTTTATTGAATGAGTACCTAAGTTTGTATCAATGTTGAACCCATTTGTTAACAGTGGGTTGTGACGATAGACTGTATAAAACAGGTTGAGTATGGTAATATCTACCTTTCGGAATGTTTTTGTCATTCTTGTCAGCGTTTTGGAGCTTGCTGCTATCCCATCAGTGACCATGGCAAGCTGCTTTAATTGTAAACCTTGTGCAAACCTAAAAAAAAAAATTAAATGGACCTAATTGGAGCAACTCAAAATTGTACTGTTGTTACAATAAAAGCCTGGATAATTGGTTGTGTAAAAGCAAATAGTACTATGCTTAAAATTTGTTTAGCTAGTACCCAAGTTTAATTCCAATTTTATTTTAATCAATAGAAGAATAACATTTGAAATGTTTAACATTTTGAAAAATGAAACTATACCGGAGCATGAACTCAAGCCATTTCTTCAAAGGGGTGTGAGACCTGGTGAATATTGATCCTTTACGCACTGAGAGTGTGGAACCTTTGTGATGCTTGCAGACCCTGTGAAAAATAAGGCAAAATTGTGAATAATATCAATTATTATTAGATTTCAGGCGGCTAAATTGAAAAAATTAAAGTGAAGCGAATCCAATGATCCACTTAAAAGTATCTGCTATGTTCTATGACTTCATAAATACTTAAATTAAAAAACGAAAGCTAAAATAGCTAGCAAGTTAGAGCCGCTTACCACATTAACCCATCGCTGCGATTGAATTTGACCAAATGCATTCTTCGATGGCATTTTGCACAGTTAATCCTTCTCCTTAGGATACCCCACTTCTGCATCCATCAAACTATTTTTCTTTTGTTTTTCTTATTATCAGAACGCCGCATATTTTTTAGAAGTCCTTGTAATAATCGTGTCATTGCAACAACAACTTGTCTCTCTGATGGTCTTATTATAACAACTCTTATCTGGACAATGCGCAAATTCAAATTTGTGAGGCAAGCATGGATTTACACAAGCATGTGTTCATAAACGGAAACGGAAGTATCTTATGGCACGTTTCCACCAGAGGGTAGCTAGTGTTTTAACCACATAATCCTCAAATCCCGCCGGCGGGCACGTTTTAGTTACACACCACCCCTTCCCCCCAACATGCTGGGTCAATTTTCGGCATCATTCAGTTGAGTGATATAGTCATGTCATACACCGTTTGAAAGCTTAGAATCTCAGGAATGTCATCCAATGTCAACCATTGGGTGGAATAAATATGTTTAGCGAATATAGATCCTAGTGTCTTAGGTCAAAATAGCCGACCCTCCTCCTCCCTTGGTGCATTCTAACTTTATCGTCGTTGTGGATATCCTTAGCAATGAGTTGATACTTCATGTTGGGTCTTGAAATGTTCATAAGAGTCCACAGAAATCGAATATCAATATTATTTTAGTCTAATTACATTGTGTATATGCACAAGCCATCTTATACAAAGCAGCCGAAAAATAGAAAACCGAAACGCTGCAATGTTTTTTTGTAGAAAACTGCGATATAGGGTTTGAATGCCGCTATTGTCGTCTGATTCATGGAATCCCCTGTGTTCGCCAGGGATCTCACGGTGACATAGAGCCCTCACACATGTCTGTAAGACCAATACTTCCTTGTTTACAAGCCTTATAAGCCAATGAGGCGATCAATATCAAAACGGAGCATGTATATGTAACAGAGTTAAAAATGTAGTGTATTATTATATATGATTCTCGCCAAAATAAAACTGCCGTGGTTAATAAGTGTGAATGGGAGCCACCCGTGGCCATATGGTGTACTGCAGATCTGCCGTGTTTAGTTCTGTGCTGCGTGGAAATCTACTGCGTTCCTACTCGATCAGAAAAACCGTTGCTTTTGATCTGGTAGGTTCGCTATGTAAAGCACTGTACCCAATATCTGTTTTCTTAAAGTGAATTCATGTTTAAGTTGATAACTTCGATGTATCCCATGTGTTATGTTATTTTCCATTCACTGTTACGATCGTACTGTAGTTTACATGTTTTAGAGAAAGTTTATTAATACTTTTCTTATGACCTTGGGTTTTACATGCTAAGGCTAACATGACTAGCCGTAAACTCCGCTAGCCACGTTCATACATTGAAAGAAATATTACTCTCTTTCTTGCTTGTGCAGATGCTGTAAATGTACACCGATTTATGATGGCAATGATTTGATTTATTTTCCAAAGGTATGTGGCTCTATAATGTAAATAGGTTTTAATAAAGTGCTGTAACTGCACTTGGACTATAGTTATGCCCATTCATGGGAAGTTAAATGTTTTGTATGTATTTTCTATTACTACTCAAGCAGAGAAAAAACGTTGCTTTTGATCTGATGCTGTAAATGTACACCGATTTCTGATGGCAATGATTTGATTTATTTTCCAAAGGAAAATAAAGGAAAGAAAATTCAACAGTTCCGCCTCCGTCTCCCTGATGCTTGACCATCGTTACATATACTTTGATTGACAAGTGGAAGTGGAAGGGTCATCAACGAGTAGTTACGAAAGTGTTGTAAAATATCTCCTCCGAAGCTGTAGGGGGAGCTCAATGCGAGCGCAACCAAGAAAACAGCGAAGAAGTGGCCAACGTTCCATACAAGCTAGCGCCAAAATTTAAACCAGCCAATCAGAGGTGACAATTTAATGCGTAGCCAGTGAGAGGGAGGTGGAGGCCATCAACTGAATTTGTGAAACGAAACAGACGAGTTGGATGCGCACCGAAGACTGTCAGAAGAGTTAGACGATAAACTATTCTAGGTAAGCAAAAAAATGGTATAACATTTATATTTGACATTCATTTTTACTAATGTACCTGAACGTAGTTTTTAGCAATAGTGCTAGTAAACATTTTCATATCTTACAGACTTTTGTAATTGTAAGGCAGGCTACGATAGCTTTAAGTCCAATTTTGTTGAAGCTAATTTTAAAACAACTAGGTTAGGCAAAACTGCCTCCGAAATTTGGAGTTTACTCTATAAAGTTAGCTGAGATGGCGCGGTCCTTGTGTTCTTTGCTTTTACCAACTAGCTACCATATGGAAATGGAAACACGTTTTAAGAGGAGAGCACGTGATGACGACATGGATGCCACCGAACTGAAAGAAGATTCCCCAACCCAAATTGAGTCAAATGAGGACCAGTCAGTGCAGGACCAGCCAGAAGAGACGGTCCCTGTTAGACCAAAGAAGGTCAAAAAGAAGGTCAAATATTCCCCAAGGAAATTATCTAAGTGTTTTCCATTTACTTTTGCCAGCAGGGTTTAACATTATTGGACAATAGTGAACTTGTGGTAGGCCTATATGTGGAGTATTACACACTTAATTAATTGTTGTCACACTTAATTAATTGATGGAAGTTAAAAATAAACGTCAATAGCTGAATAGATGTCAAAGTCAGCTTTATTGTCAATTGCAAAATATGTGCCAGACATGTAGAGTTATCGAAATAACGTTAGTATCTGACCCAGGGTGCAATAAGAACAAATGGATACAATTTTTCAAAAATAAGATAAGTAATATTTACAATAAATTAATTAATGTGCTAATGTTTCAGTGGAATACAATATACTTATTTCAACTAACTGTAGTGTGTAGGCCTAGTGAATTGGTCTCGGAGTTTGTTCAGACGAACACAATCTTAAACTGATATCAGTTATAACAATTTATAACAATTTAAATGTGATTCATAAAGACTGAATTCACAACCTATGCATGTAACAAAGTTACAGGTTCTGAAAAAAATCCTGTAACACAGTTTATGTATTTTTCATTTTTGAGTAATAGGAATTTACTTTGTTGTAATTTTCTGGATATTACCATCCTTTTGGGGGAGCTTAATTGAAATCTTTGTTTGCCCATAATGTACAGGATCACCAACAGGGGCAATGGAGTTGAACAAACTTAAACAACAAACCAAGAAGGACAAACAGAAGATTGAACACCTAGAGAGCAACATTAAAAACCTGGAGGAGGCAAACAGGGAATTGAAAAATGATAAGGACTTCCTAATTGCCCAAATTCAGGGAGCCCCCAATGTCCATGCCTCTACTAGCAAGTCAGGTACAAAGGCAATACAATTAACGTTATTCATGCAGTATTATAGTATTGCGTCGTATAAATATGTGCTAGATAGATGGCAATAAGAACACATTTTCATTATATTGTTTCAATACCTGAGATGTCCAATTGTTTGGTAATGTGTTCGGGGAATTGTGGGGAGGAAAATGTGATTAGCTGTCATACAGTTGTGTGCTTTCAAAAACTCAAGAGAGTACCCAGAGTGAGCCTACATTGAGTCAGCTTCTTTCTTTTATTGAGTATTGTTTACTTAGAGTTTTTCACCGTTTTTTTTTTTTAAATCTATCGTATAGCCTATATGTAGCCTACGCTCCAAATCCCAAACACGCACTGTGACGTAGGGAATGAGCAAGGCCCAGGCCCGGAGTAGTGTGAGCACAGGCCAGCGGAGGAGTGGGGAGGGGGGCCAATCGTGCTTGAGTACGGAACAGGGCAACTTTGCCTAGTGTGAGTGCGCCCTTATACATCTGCTTGTCTACTCCTCAGCCCCTCTTCTCACAGGCTCTAAAAGGACTGCAAAGATCCTGTCTTCATCATCATCATCTCCCGCCTCCTCCTCAGACTTCAGCTCATCATCCTCTGAAGAAGAGGAGAGGAAGAAGAAAAAGAAGACCAAAAAGTCAAAGAAAAAATTGGATTCATACAGCCGTTCAAGAAGTAAGCACAGGTCATCTTTATAATCAGATAGTTTCTTACACTAAAGTTGGAGTTTAACTGTTGATATTTTATATTTTGATTGCATCAAATGTTTTAAGAGATCTTCTATCACGGTCATTCAAGATTTTATCTGACCATATTTCTTCCTCAAAGATGACGGTTCACCACTATTTATTCCGGTTTAAATAATGCGTTGGACAGATCTTAACCCGATTTTAGTAGTTTAATCTTCTCCTGAATAGTTTTCCTTGTTTGATGCAGGCCAATAATTTAACAGTTCTGAAACAATGACATCTTTTCCACAACCACAGCATATGTCTTCTGACATGGTTGTTTAAGAAATAAGAAGCTATTCACTGCATCAGTTAGGGTTAAATAACTTGTTGCCAACTGAAACATAGCACTGCAGTTTTTGACTGATGGAAGGCTCTTTCCGATTTGCTTAGTAAAACCCAGATGGTGACTTTCTTTTTGGCCGGGCAGTGTAACTAGCCTCCAAAGCAGATGAAGGATTCTACTTACCTTAGTGGTTCAATCTGAATCCTCCATCCTGGCTGGTTATGTTAGGTAAAGCCTCTGAGGCAGTTAAGAAAGGACACTACTTTTCTGTGCTGGTACTTCCAGGCTGGCAATGGCACCATTGCTAGTCACGGGCATATAGAAAAGGAGCTAAATCTAATATAACCAGCCTGAATGGGGGATGAACAATGTATCAGGAGAAAAGTAGAATCCTTTCTTATCTGCTTATATTACCTACATTATAGGGTGCAACTCAACAATGCATGTCTGAAAATGGATCCTGATAAAAATGTTTTGTTTTTTGTTTTTTTCTTGTTAAGTGACCACAACAGACGGAGTTATTCGGCGGTATGAAAAGGCAATGAAAAGATTCTCGCAATATGGCTCGATGAAGAAGGCTTTTGAAAAGCTGAAGGTTGACAGGAACACAATTGCCAGGACTGCTGTGATTGCAGAGCTGTTCCTCACCTTCCCGGATCGTTTCAAAGAGCTCAATAGAGAGCACGATGATAAGATAGCCGACTTTGCAGAGCGCTGCAGGAATGCTATTACAAAGGATATGGCAGAGGTCATAACTGAAAACAAAAAAAAGGGCAAGCTCCTCCCGATAATGTACAAATATACAAATGGTTTGGGTTCTAGGTTCAAAGGGGCATGAGCAACACTGAAAGTTTGTTCAAATCAGTGAATATCTCCTCACAATCCCCTCAACAAAACATCGGGTGTTTATGGTTTTTTATCTATTTTGAGCAGCCGTTTAAAATATTATTTATTTTAATGTAACTGTTTTGTTCTCATACTTGTTCATTTAAGGACGGTTTTAAGTGGTTCTTATTTCATTTTGGCCACAACTGTATACATTTTTTGTTTTGTGTCTTAATGTAAATAAAAGAGACTTTCTTGACTTATATTGCTTTTGTTTAGGTATTTCCTCATGTAATACCCAAATGCTTCATGTTACATTTATGAAGCTGTGACTACTGCACACTGTTGTGTGTGTAATTAAGTGTAATAACATTTACTGAAAAGTCCAAATTGTTTCACTTTGAGGTAAAGGGAATAATTCATGACAGTATAATAAAGGTCTCATGACAATCAATGTCAAAATTAGCCAGTGTAGTAACTTTTAATGACATATTATTGAAATGTCCAAATTGTTTCACTTTACTTGAGGCCAACAGAATCATTCATGAGCCTGTTGTAAAGGCATTAGACAGTGTAATAACGCTTCATGACATGTTAATGAACTGTCCAAATTGTTTCACTTTACTTGAGGCCAACAGAATCATTCATGAGCCTGTTGTAAAGGCATTAGACAGTGTAATAACGCTTCATGACATGTTAATGAACTGTCCAAATTGTTTCACTTTACTTGAGGCCAACAGAATCATTCATGAGCCTGTTGTAAAGGCATTAGACAGTGTAATAACGCTTCATGACATGTTAATGAACTGTCCAAATTGTTTCACTTTACTTGAGGCCAACAGAATCATTCATGAGCCTGTTGTAAATGCATTAGACAGTGTAATAACGCTTCATGACGTGTTATTGAAATGTCCAAATTGTTTCACTACTTGAGGCAAACGGAATCATTCATGACAGTACAATGAAGGTCTCATGACAGTCAATGTCAAAACATTCCGCATATGACAGTTTAATGTAATCTTACATAAATTGAAATAGTTTCTTTACATTTGATTATTAAGCCTACTATGACATGTTTATGACAGGTCATGTTATTGGTTAATGTCAAGTCGACATAACCAAGACATCAACAAGATATTTTGTCTTCGTTAATGTCAGGTTGTCATAACAAAGACATCGACAAGTTATTTTGTCTCAGCTTATGTCAGGTTGTCATAACAAAGACATCGAGAAGTTATTTTGTCTCAGCTTATGTCAGGTTGGCATAACAAAGACAATCGACAAGTTATTTTGTCTCAGCTTATGTCAGGTTGTCATAACAAAGACATCTCATACAATGTCAATGTTGCATTAAACGTGACATAATGGACCGAATGACACTTTATGACAAAAGTCATAACTATTCATAATGTTCATGACAGGTGTCATGTCATGGTTATGACAGTGTAATGACAGTCTTATGACAGTCTTATGTATACACCTTCAAATAAAGTGTTACCGTTACGTGCAAGACCTAATGGTTCAGAATGTGGTGGAAAAACAGTTTTTGAGATAGGAACGTCCTACCGCCCTGAAATTTGAATACCTTATTCTAAGGCCTAACTGGGACCCCCTCACCGAAACTTGGCCCGGTCGGACCCCGAGGGCAGGAAGGGTGGCCCTTCCTGCCCGAAACTTGGCCTAGTCGGACCCCGAGTGCAGGAAGGGGGGGCCTGGACTTTCATAATCCTCGCTCGGTGACTGTAAAGGATGTTTGGTCGGATGTTATGACGAAGAATCATAATGTGAATGGGAATATTCTATAAATGTCTTGATATCATCTTTCGTCTCAACACTTCTGCTGCAGCCGCTTAAAGCCTCACTCCGAGAACCTTAAAATATGAATCAATCCATTAGAAGTATGAAAATATCTTCCCGTGGCGTAACAGGGCAAACAAGGTGTCCTTTGACATCTACGTTTCGAGGCGATTGCAACAGTGCCACACATGATCATATTTGAATATGTTTCGGGGTAGTAATTAGCTGTCGATTTTGGAGGCAATTTGGATCAATAATGACCAGCTATAGATTTGCTTCCCGATGGAGATTTTTGACAAATTACATGTTATTTAGCATCTACACGTTAAACTGAGTCCAATGAGATCAAGCTTGCCCTCTTGCTACACCGAGATCATGTCCTAGACCTAGGTGTACCATGTAAAATACATGTTACCATTTGCTAGTGTCATGCTCAGTGTCATTGGACTCAGCTCAACGTGTAGATGCTAAATAACATGTCATTTGTCACAAATTTCTATCGGGAAGCAAATCAATAGCTGCTCATTATTGATTAAGGCCTCCAATTTCGACAGCTAATTACTACCATTAAACATGTTCGAATATGCTCATGTGTGGCACCGTTGCAATCGCCTGGAAGTAGTTGTTGTAGTTGTTGTAGGACACCTTGTTCGCCCTCTTACGCCACCGGGAAGATATTTACATGCTTCTGATTGACTAATGAATTGATTCAGCTATTCCCCCAGAAGTCTGGGGTCAAAAGGTCAAAAGGAGCCGGCACCACGCCGCTTATGAGACAAAAGTTAATGTGTATTTCTCTCATACATTTTTGTCATTATTAAAGAGAGGCCTGATTCTCAGATATGCAGGTTGGATGGCTACGGCGTAGGTCTGGGAATAACTTCAGGCCAAAATCTTGCAAGCGAGCCGCTGGGTGCAGGTGCAACGAGATGGAGCACTTGCTGAGTCTTTTCCTGTAGGGCTGGAGCCACAGGTTGAAGCGTATGCGTCCTTTGAGACCCCCTTTGATATATAAGAGACCTCAAAGTAAAGCTTACTTAAATGTTGTCGACCCAGTCACCTATTGCATCACTTCCTTTAGGGCTTCGGCCTCCTAATTGATCATTGTAGTATATTTGAATGCCCTCTTTCATATATATGATACCTCCACCACTGGGACGTGGCAACAATTCTCCAAATCCATATGGGGAGGGGGGGGGGTGATGCTTGTGGACAGTAGGGTTGTACACTAGACATAAATAGGAAGAAAACTCAGGAAAAGGAATGACCTCTCATAAATATTTATTTAATAAATTGTTTCAAATAACCCTGCCTCGTTAAATCAATGAGCTTGGTGTTCTGCTTTCAAAAATAGGTTATAGAAGAAGTCTAAACTGCAGAAAATAAAAACAGCCAAGCTGCCTTTTAAGGATAACTTGGAATATCTGTCTATTTTTTAACCATCGGACCCTAGTTTAAGACAAAAACAACACAATTTACGGCAGCTCCTTTGCCGCGTGGTTTTTAGAGCCATGTAAGGATTAGAGGGTAGGGTCGATAGCAACCACCATAGCAACCATGACGGTCAAGTGACTGGATGCAGCCCCGTTGAAAAAAATAGAATACCACCCTCAGGAGATTAATGATATTTAAATGATTATGACCATGAAGTCTTTATTTGCATGGGTTTACATTTCGTTCTGTGTAGCATGGAAAAATCTGAGAAACACTCCCATTCGGAATGCATTGGTTTACATTTCTTTCTTAGTTTGGAGCACAGTTATTTTTATTTATTTTCAGTTTTTGAGGAGGTGCTTCAAAGATGCTAATTTTTCTGCAATAATCCAAAATCAAATGGAAAAACCCGTTGGCTTTTTGTCAAGGGAACCCAGGGCGACGCTCACTTCCGGGTTGGCCAACATACGTCATCCCTCCAACACTATACTGTAATAACACATGTTGAAGTTGAATGATAATGAATGAATTTATTCTTTATTCTGCCTTAGTATTTATTTATATATTTAGCAGCGAAGTGTGTGTGTGTGTGTGTGTGTGTGTGTGTGTGTGTGTGTGTGTGTGTGTGTGTGTGTATAACACACTATTTTATGTTGAAATGCGACGTAATCCAGTGTTCACGAAAACGTACACTGTCAACGTATGCTTTTGGCGACTGGGTTGGCTCTCAGATATACGTGTTTCTAACAAGATGATATCATTAAAAGTTACATAAAGTAACGGTTTAATAACACAGACGCAGGAAACACGTGAGTTGCTAGTTTAGCGAAAGCAGCGTCCCTAACAACCTGACGTCGTTGAAACATGCGAGCGAGCCGATAAAATCTTCCTAATAACTATAAAACTAAAGATCAGACAAAATCACTGACTGAAGATTATGCAAGTAAAAAGTATATTTCTTGCTAGAAATGTTATTAGAAACACGTTTAACGGTGAATCGGTCCTAAAATATTGCATTTCCCATTCAGATAATAAAGATTAATAAAGATCATACACATTCACTGACTGAAGATTATTCAAGGAAAAAGTAAATTTCTCGCTAGAAATGTCATTAGAAACACGTTTAATGGTGAATCTGTCCTAAAATATTGCATTTCCCATTCAGTTAATGCTGGGTTTTGCGTATCATATGCACGCGAAATGGACGTATCCGCCCTCCACAGTAGTTTATGCTGGGTTTTGCGTATCCAAACCGTGCGATCTGTACGCATATTGGTGAGACTGGGTTGATTATCACAGACAATTTTAAGTAGAAACTGGTGGCCAAAAGCTGTCATATTCTTAGTTATCACAGACAATTTTTAACAATAAATGTTCTGTACGGAGCTCCTTAAGGGACAATAGGGAGAACGCTCCCGTACAGAACCTTAGATGGAAGTCGTGCTTAGTGACAAATCACGACAAATACTTCCAATTGATACTTCCAATTGAAAATTGTGCTTTTTGACACGAACATTTAGAAAATACGTGTACCTGATCACGTTTCAATAGATTAAATAACGTGACAGTGTCACCTATTTTCGTGATGCCTGTACGCCGGCCATTATCGCCCGATAATGGCCGGCGTTCTATACATTATCCCTTACATAACCAGCAATGACAATGGTTTTATACCCATGATTTAAACGGCATGCAAGCTGCTGGTTTCAGTAACAACCATGTTATTATAATTATGTGGAGACGAATGAAATATTGTTCGTCATAACTATCAAACCAAACATCCTTCACATTCGCCGAACGACGATTATGAAAGTAAAATGCACATTTCTCGCTAAAAATGTTTACATAAACACTTTTAATGGTGTAACTGTGCTAAAATATCATATTTTCCACCCAGAATAAAAAATATGTCCGCCATTTTCACAGAAAGATATCCTAAAAACGATCCAATAGGAAAGATGCTCACAGCGTATATTAGAGACGTAGTGAGGCACCCCCCATGCCGTCGGCAGAAGACGCCGAAGGGTACCTTTCCCGTCACCGACCGACGGAAAAGGGTACCTTTCCCGTCAGTCACCGACGCTAAAGTGCCTTTGCCAACAGTCGGTATTTGACGTTCTCGGAGTGAGACTGTGTTGTATTGTAAATGGTTTTTCACGGGGAAAACACAGATCGATTTATCGTCGTAACCTTCTGTCACCATAACCGTAAAGTTGAAAACCATAACCGTAATACCGCATGAATATACAGATCGGTACATTTGTGGAACGTTCTTGCTGCATGTATTTACGCAATCGCACTTAATGAGGGTCATATCTGAAGCAATGCTGCTGCTGGAGGTGTTTTAACGACTGCATTAGCTCACTCTCTTACTAGCTATTGGCTACTGACGTTTATGTTATTACATGATTCGGTATGCGCTGTACTCACACTCGTGGTTGGTTCAACTTTTCAGTGATGAACCGTGACTTTTACCGAATTAGTGTCTTTATCGACTTCCAATGCAAGTAATGTTGTTGTAAACCTAATGAGACACCGTGTTAGGAGCGTACAACTCATGCCGTTTTATTCTCTTTTCACAAATTTTTCACATCACTCACACACTTAATTTCTTGTACCAGAATTCAAAATTGCATGAGTATGCTTCAGACCCAAGCAGTGGTCCAATCTATGTATGTGGTAAAGACTCCATTAATTAAATAATAAATTGAATATGTTTCATTACAGAGACTCATAGAGAGATTATCGAACAGCGACGATGGACAGGAAGACATTGTTTTCTTTGTGGGCTCAACTGACCCCTGCTTCCACCATGATGGCGGACAGGGAGTCCTACAACGAGGAGACCAGGCTCGTCCCCGCCCCCCCTACTGAGGCCAAGCCCCCGGGCCTTAACCCCCGCTACCCTCGTGGGGCTAGGCTGCCCTGGTTGGCTGCCCCAGCTGGTGGCAGCAACGAGAGGGTCGTCCCCGCCCCCCCTACTGAGGCCAAGCCCCCGGGCCTTAACCCCCGCTATCCTCGTGGGGCTAGGCTGCCCTGGTTGGCTGCCCCAGCTGGTGGCAGCAACGAGAGGGTCGTCCCCGCCCCCCCTACTGAGGCCAAGCCCCCGGGCCTTAACCCCCGCTACCCTCGTGGGGCTAGGCTACCCTGGTTGGCTGCCCAAGCCGCTGGCGCCAACGAGAGGGTCGTCCTCCGCCCCCCTACTGAGGCCAAGCCCCCGGGTCTTAACCCCCGCTACCCTCGTGGGGCTTGGCTGCCCCAGTTGGCTGTGGCTGAGGAGGCTGACGGCCAGGAAGCCTGGATCCAGGCGGCCCACTCCGACACCGTGTCCCTCTGTGCACGGGCTCGGGGTGCCGCCTCGAGCCAGGAGACTTCCCCGGGCCGAACCCCCCAAGGTGAAGAAGTCGTATACTTTAGTGTATTGCAAATATAATTGAAGCATACAAAAGTTTTGACAAGTATACTTTTACTTTTTGTGCTTAATTAAAAGTATGTTTAACGTATGTACTTTTCAAAAGTGTACTTCGCAATAAATGTCATTAAGTTCCACTTTAATGTACTGAAAAAAAAGTATTCTAATTCTGAAATACTTAAAGTGGTATTGCATTGTACTTATGAAAAGTGTACTTTATTGTAAGTGTAATGTAAGTTGCACGTATGTGTACTTAGAAAAATTATACTAAATAGCAAAGTAGAAGTGTATTTTAGTATACTTGCAGAAAGTTAATCTCAAATTGTATTAGAATGCCTTAGAAAAATTGCAAATAGGTGGTCATTTAGTGTACTTATGTAAGTACACTTATTTTCAAGTCCTGTGTACTACACTATTAAAATGTTTTATTAAAGTGTACTTAATTTCCCCTCATTAGAAGTGGCTGACCCTGACCACCATCGTGGGTCTAGGCTGCCCCGGTTGGCTGCCCCAGCCGCTGGCGCCAACGAGAGGACCGTCCTCCGCCCTACTGAGGCCAAGCCCCCACATAGACCCCCAGGTGAACAAGTAGTACACTTTATTGTAGTACAAATATAATTGAAGTATACAAAAGTTATTCCAAGTATATTTGTTGCTTTAAAGTATGCTTAACGTGTACTTTTAAACAGTGTCCTTCACAGTGGATCTGCGGGACGCCCCGCTGAGCTCCACCTCTTCGTCCCGGAACGCCGCTGCCTCTGCCCGCCGCCGGGCGCTCAGAGGCGCCGAGGCGGACCTCTCTGGGACGGAGCACTCCCAGTCCGCCAACGGCCAGAGGTCCCAGGCCCCAGGCAGGATCGTCCTCCGCCCCCCTACTGAGGCCAAGCCCCCGGGCCTTAACCCCCGCTACCCTCGTGGGTCTAGGCTGCCCCGGTTGGCTGTGGCTGAGGAGGCTGACGGCCAGGAAGCCTGGATCACGGTGGCCCACTCCGACACCGTGTCCCTCTGTGCATGGGCTCTGGGTGCCGCCTCGAGCCAGGAGACTTCCCCGGGCCAAACCCCCCCAGGTGAAGAAGTCGTATACTTTAGTGTACTTTTTGTGCTTAAATTAAAGTATGTTTAAAGTATGTACTTTTCAAAAGTGTACTTCGCAGTAAATGTCATTAAGTTCCACTTTAATGTACTGAAAAAAAAATACACTAATTCTGAAATACTTAAAGTGGTATTGCATTGTACTTATAAAAAGTGTATTTATTGTAAGTGTATTGTAAATTGTACGTATGTGTACTTAGAAAAAGTATACTAAATAGCAAAGTACTTTAGTATACTTGCAGAAGGTTAATCTCAAATTGTATTACAGTGCCTTACCGTACGTCCACACCAGGAGCGACCACGCTTTGGTCGCTCACAAAGTTTCGCTGCGAATATTTCTGTTCGCTTTGGTCGCTCAAGTCGCTCATGACGTACAATTCAATTATGCAGACGCATTTAAAGGAGCCGTATGCTTTTAGTACAGACAGCCATATCAAAGAGTGAACTCTCCCATACACTTTGGCCATATTGCCGAGACGGTTTTGCTTGTTGGATAAAGTGCTTCGACAACAAGTAGGACAGTGATTCCCCCCAATATAAAAAAACTCCTAAAATGTAGGCTAATTACAACCGAGAACAAAAAACCCTGCGTGCTGTAGTAGGCTAGTTAAAATATGTTTCACTGATCTGCATCTGCAAATCATGATCTGCACTCATTCGTCACACTCAAAACAAATAGACATTGGCGCACATGGCTAATTTGCATACGTGCACAGGACTGGTTGGCTCCGCAAGGCAAATAATGGAACATATCTATCTATCTAGGCCTATCTGTCTATCTATCTATCAACGCGTGTCTAGTTTTAATGTGATGTATTGTGTGTATGTCCAGTCAGACTTGTTCTGTGTGGTCTTGTAGGCTACTGTCCTGTGTGGGCCGAACCACCTAAATGGATTCCCGACGATTTGTGTCGTTTGGTATTAATAAAGACTTGACTAGGCTATCTATCTATCTAGACTATTTAATTAACAATTATTCACCTAAGGCTCCGTGAATAGTGGGGAATAGAGGGATAAAAGAAAATAGATATATCCCTTGTCATTTATCCCTCGTCTTGTCGATTAGTTTGTTTATGTGACGATTTCAAAAACTTTTTTGGTTTTGTTTAAAGCATGCTACACGCGATTGGTTGGTTAGATTGGTGGCATGGAGAGATAATAAAAATGATTCCCGCTTAAATACGAACGTTCTAGATGTATAAATACTCCCGCTTATCATCACTTGGTATCCAAACCACTATGGCGTTTCGATCTCTGAACTGAAAAAGGGTTGGGTCGTACAACACCGGGTGCCCAGTTACAGCCGCGATTAATACTTCAGCCGACATTTTGTTCAGTGAGTGAATAAAGGTAGGTAGGAACAAAGGAACATCATAGTAATTTGCATAAAGTTAAAAAGTTTTCAACTTTTTTTGGACACTCTGGTCGCTCAACTTTGGCCGCTGGTAGCGTTGGTCGCTTTGGTCGCTCTTGCCCATAGAAAGTGAATGACTTCCGGCGATTTGGTAGCTCAATTCGCTTCTGGTGTGGACGTACAGTTAGAAAAATTGCAAATACGTGGTCATTGTGTACTTGTACTATGTTTTATTAAAGTGTACTTAATTTCCCCTCATTAAAAGTGGCTGACCCTGACCACCATCGTGGGGCTAGGCTGCCCCGGTTGGCTGCCCCAGCCGCTGGCGCCAACGACAGGATCGTCCTCCGCCCTACTGAGGCCAAGCCCCCACATAAACCTCCAGGTGAACAAGCAGTACACTTTATTGTAGTACAAATATAATTGAAGCATATGTAACCCAGGTTAACTGACCTAAACAAATAAAAGGTTAAACACAGTAATAAATGTATAGTGGGTATCTAATATAGCATGTTGTATTAAGTCAACTACAATTTAAAAACTATAAACATGGCTATAAAGTAAAAAACCTTTGTTGTTATTATATTGTACCTTTGTGATAATATAATTGGTGTATTGCCCTTTAGCGAGTGCAACCGTAGACAACCAATCAGAACGGTGTAGCGTCACTTGCGAGTGAGTGAGCGCGAAAAACCGGAACGGACCAGTTTGATGCGGTAAAGACTAGCGACAGACAGACAGAAAAACCTAGTAATAAGAGGAGAATAACAAGAGGTAAAAGAAAATAGAGAAAAGCAAAAACAAAGCAAGGTTTTAAAGAGCATTGAGCCTCATTTTTTCCCTTTGTTTTTGGATTACTTTGGATTACTTTATTTTAACGTTCTATTGGAGAATTCTGTGATACTTTTTTCTATGCCACGGGACTCTGTTGTTATTCGGTTGAGAACTCAGTTTTTTTTATTAGGAGGATTCTGTGTTACTTCTTTCTATGCCACGGGACTTTGTGTTGTTATTCGTTTGAGGACTCAGACGTTTATTTTTATGAGGAGGAGATCGTTTGGTAGAACAGAACCGAAGAAAAAACAAGATGGCGAGCTACCCATAGAAGACGTCAATCGCGAGCTGTAGCACTCATGCATGCTGCAGGACCACGCTCCTGTTCTTGGATAACTGAGGAGTGTGGTAAGACAAATTAACTTTCCAAAAGTGTCTGCAACATTTAGTGGAGCTTCAACTGAAGTGAAGGATTTGACAAAAGGACTGATTAGATATTATGTTCAAAATTGAAGTGTATTGATCCCAGATAATGCTAGTTTTCTTTTTTCTTTTTTTTTCTACTTGATGCACTAAGTTGTATTTTATTGTATTTGCATTTCTTTTGTTTATTGGGTATTTGGTGTTTAAAATAAATAGAAAATAGTACTAAATTCTCAAAATTGCACCACTTGGATACAATTAGGCTATAGTTAAATTGAGTCAACTAAAAAGCGAATAATAATTCAAATAGCAACTTAAAGGTGCAACGTTAGAAATATTTTTATTGACCTAAATAGGTGTAAATCAACCCAAAGTGAACCAAAAGAAGGGAAATACTTTTCTTTTTTTACATATTTGATTTATTCTATTTTTCATGGTTTATTTTTCGAATGATGTATGGATTCACCATTTTATTTGCTACATAAATGAACCACAGTTCAAACTTACCTCTCAGTCTTGGTGTGTCGTTATTAACTTAGTCACACACTGCTCCTTAGAACCTAGAATCTAGCCCTAGCACATGTGATGATCAGCGAGGTGCTACACATACAAAAGTTATTCCAAGTATATTTGTTGCTTTAAAGTATGCTTAACGTGTACTTTTAAACAGTGTCCTTCACAGTGGATCTGCGGGACGCCCCGCTGAGCTCCGCCCCCTCGTCCCGGAACGCCACTGCCTCCGCCCGCCGCCGGGCGCTCGGAGGCGCCAAGGCGGACCTCTCTGGGATGGAGCGCTCCCAGTTCGCCAAAGGCCAGAGGTCCCAGGCCCCAGGCAGCCCGCCGGCCTCTGACGTTCCAGAAGGCGTGGCGGGCAGAGGTAAGTACGCGTTCAGCCCGTTTCCCCCTGTGCAGGAGCGTCTGAGGAATGCCAGGATCCCCCGGGAGAAGCTCCGGGGCCCGCCCCCCCACCAGGCAGGGGAAGAGGCCGGGCCCTCTGGGAAGCGGCAGAAGAACGGTCGGGGCTGTTTCCCCAACTAGAGGCTGACCGCTGAGCCCGAGCTGGAGGAGAAGCTGTTGGATAGCAGAGGTAAGAATGGCATCTCTTACACAAATAAATCAATCCAAAGTAACTCTTCTTTTTTTATAGGATTGAGCCTGCATACCATAAAATTTTAATTATTAGCCCGGGCTTTTATTTGTTTCAATCCCTGAACTCAAGCGGCTTGTGTTTGGGACAGGCGTCCATATGGAACAGGCCTTTAATTCCTTTGAATTTTCCTTTTGGTGAACTGATGCCATCTATTGGCGAAAGTTGGTAATGCTCTAAAATACGTCTGTGATGTTGTCACGCGACCTTGGCAAGGCGTTGGCGTCTAATTGAGACCGGCGTTTATTTTTCAAACGTGTGTATGTGCAGATGAGCCGGCCCAGGGCTCCCTCAGCGGCCTCCAGCGAGACCCACCCGGGCCCCACCCCTTCCCCAAACCTGAGCTGGCCATGACACAGAGCCTCACTCTCATCAGCTCAGAGAACTGGTGAGACACACACACACACACACACACACACACACACACACACACACACACACACACACACACACACACACTCAGAATTTTCCCCCCCACACACACACACACACACACAGAATTAGTCGAAGCAATCCGAACTTGTGTTTCATTTGACTGACCTGCTGTGGTTCTGAACGCAGGCAGGAGAAGATGGAAGGGTGTGTGTGTGTGTGTGTGTGTGTGTGTGTGTGTGTGTGTGTGTGTGTGTGTGTGTGTGTGTGTGTGTGTGTGTGTGTGTGTGTGTGTGTGCGAAAGAGAGAGAGAGAGCGAGCACGTGTGTCTGTCAGATGACAGGCGTGTGTAAGTCCTGGTAACCAGGAGCTGAAATAGCTCTTGTAGTTACATTCAATAGATACAAGCTGCGACGTACTCTTTTCTGTCCCCCACCTTCAAAAAAGCATGTAGATTAAAGGTGTTGCCTCATTTGGCTTCCTCAAAAGAAATCCCCACGCCACGCCACTGGTATTTTCGCCGTCTTCCCATGGTCTTTGATTGATCTGAAGTGCGTGCGCGTGGGTGAAAGTTTAAGAAATGTAGAACTCTCGTTTCAGCTGTCTGGTGCTCACTATACCGTCCGCATGTTTCACAAAAACAGTTTAGAGAGACGGTGTCAGTCTTTGTATGTTGCTTAAATTCTCTCAAACGTTTGGCAGTAAAGATCAGGTCACGGTAGGCAATGAGCTCGAGTGGAAAAAGAAAAAGCTTACAGCACCTTCCCTTTGCACCCTGCTGACTAATCACAGGAGGGCAGTGTCATGACGGTAGCATCACCTGATAGGTTAATCCTTCTTCTTTTTCTTCACCAAGGGATGCCATCTGGCTGGCTTCCTCACGGACATACAGTGTGCAATGTCGTGTTTGACCGCGTATTCAGTACTTACAATTTAGAGGGGCGCTGTTTCGCACATTTTGAAATTCTCAATGAGACGAGAAAATGTGGAAGAAATGTCCTCAACACAGCACCAAAAAATAACCAAAACTGTTAATATTAATGTTTTTATTGGATGTCTAAAAAAAATAAAAGAATTCTCAGACACGTTAACCATTAACCTTGGTACAAACATTTAACAACACACACACACACACACACACACACACACACACACACACACACACACACACACACACACACACACACACACACACACACACACACACACACACACACACGCACGAACACACACACACACACACAGTCATCCTTTTTTCTCGTCATCGTTTGCGTGATCTTTTGAAGAAACGTAGCGTTGCAAAACCTGGGATGGACTAAGGTGGACCACCGTCATTGCAGCTCTCTGCTACGACACTACACTGTCCACATGTTTCACAATAAAGTTTGGAGAGACGTTGTCAATGTCTTTATGTTGCTTACATTCTCCAAAACAGTGGGCGCTAAAGATCAGCGCACGGCAGGCCTCCATGCACACACGTTCCTCCACTGAGGCCCACACTAGTGTTGGGCTCCTGTATCTCCGGTTGCATGACATTTGTTATTTATAAATGTCTGATGCCTGCAGGCCATGTGCTGCAGTTCCGAAGGCGGACTACCGTTATTCGATCGCTATGCATCTCGGGGAAAAAAAACACTAAATATTTCAATTAAACAAACTCTTCTTTTTGTAAAGGCCAGAAACTTGACATCGCAACACATAATAAATCTAGCCCCAGCCCTAACCCTTTAATGTACTGGGGCAGATGAACTTTTAAAGGCTTGTTTTCCTTGTGGTTTTAACATGAGAAGCGCTGTACAGGAGTACATAAATATATACAACAGATGGGGGAGCGAAGGAGAAGCAGTTCTGGCTGAGAAAGTTGAAAAAGTCTTCGTGCCACTGGTTTGACACACGTTTTTTTTTTTACGATTTATGCTCGGGTTGTATTACTGTTACAAATTACTCGACAGACCAAGCCTGATTGAAAACACTTTGGACCAATTCACATTCACAATCATGAAGACACAAGGTTTATAATCTCTTAACAGATAACCTATTCACAAAATCAATTAGTGTATGATGTCCTTGATGAAGAGTGAAACAGCAAGAGATTTTCTGCTCTCTACCTATAAAAACAGTAGCATTTTTTTTGTGTGTGCCCTAAGCAACATTCCTACACCCGTGCGTGTTCTGTGCTCCATCCAGACGTTACGTACCCGTGACCGGAGGGGGCAATGAAGTAGAGGCAGCAGTGCACCCGGTTGTCTGGCATCAGTCTGCGGTTCACCCTGGACTCTGCGTTGAGGAAGTCCTCACACTTGCTGTCGATGTAGTTGATGACCGGCTGCCAGCTGCACGATGGAAGGGAAAACCAAGACTATTATGCATGGCAATCATCAGAAGGGAGGGGAGAACTGATGGTAAATGATGACACAGATGGTACATCATTATGAAAAGAGCATCAAAAATAAAGACTAATGATGTACTTTGTCGCTCATCCATAATACGCATTGTATCCATTCCTCCTTCTATGCATCATCTCACCAATTGCTGTTGTCCACAGCATCTCCGAACCCTGGTGTGTCTACAATAGTGAGTGTGAGCTGGACACCGCCTTCCTTTATCAGCACTTTGGATTGTTCCACCTGTGAACACACACACACACACACACACACACACACACACACACACACACACACACACACACACACACACACACACACACACACACACACACACACACACACACACACACACACACACACACACACACACACGTGATTACCATGCATGGTACTCAGACCTCCCACTTAGAGCAGGGGAAATATCAACAGGTTCGGAGAGCTTGTCCAAAAACACAGCGAGCATTGTTAGTGTTGGTGAGAGGCTTTCACAGAATGCCGATGCGTGGGAGGTGCCCTGCGACGGGCAGCACGTGTCCTATGGCTGGCTGCCGATATATCGGCCTCTCGTCATCTCTTTATCCATCCAGAGTCCACGACATCTACGTAGAAAGATTGATGCATGGATGGATTGGACACCCATTCTATTAAACCACTCTAGTGCCATTACGTCACTGGGAAGACTCATGAAGAACGCAAACATTCGTACGGCTTTGTATCTGCTTCCACCTTCTTGGAATGATGCTGTGAAGCTGTGTTCATATATACTTGAATAAAGCCAAGATAGTTCCCCGTAAAAAGTTAGACAAAGTGTACTAATGTACTTGAGTTTGTTAAGCGATATTTGATGCAGCAATATCTTAAATAATCGATAATTATTCTACACGCCTATACAATGACACCTGACAATGCAACAAATACAGACAAAAACAACAGATTGGCCACAATACATCAGGCTTTGTCAACAACGCACAATCACACGCCGACTCCTCGCTCGTCCCAAGTCACAGAGACAGAGTTGTCATTTCCTGAAGCCAGCCCTGCTGCCATTTCCCGTCGCTGTTTTCCCCTGCATACTTTCACAGGACCGGCTTGTTTTTATAGGTTCACCCCCTTTCACTCAAACTCCAGGCCTCTTGGTAAAAAAAACGAAACACCCAGACATTTTTGAACTTCGAAAGAACCTTAAATAGTCCATTTTTCACTTTGTTTCACAGCGAAGACAGTATATTCAGCACCGCAGACAGGCAAGATACTCTGAGATGTGTGCGTGTGCGCAATGTCAGGATGCAAATCGGAATGCTGAAAAACGACAATACATCTGCCGTTTAAAAAGGCGTTCCGAGAAAAGAAACCGATAGAGTGAAAACCTCAAAAATGTCTGGAGCCTCCACACCATCATTTAAACGAAATCCAAGCTGTGGAGAATGTTGCAGCGCGACCGAGCTGAATAGATCGTTCTGGAATAAAAATACTCTGACCTCACGTCTTTTCCTCACACTCAGCACCTGCCTACAGGGATGTGCAGTCGGTGCACAATCTCCTTGACACAAGTAATAATAACGGAGGATTCCACATTTACGTACACACGTCTTCTCAGCTTTACACTCACACCAAAAGATAAACAGATACACAACTAAATGTGCTTTCATTATCGTGCAGAATTATGCAATTTGCACAGAGATACTACTGACACGGAACTGTAGCCAACATACAAGCAGTATTTTATTAGTCCATCACGTCTTACCCCTGTCAGGGGGTCAGGAGAAACTGTAAAAATGACTCCCTCCTCAAAATGACTTTTGAGGAAGGAGACTTTTGAGGAGATCGGGTTGAGGCAATGTGCGTAGATGACTAGGGTCCATCGGTAAAAAAAGAGACCGCTGTGTAATTTTTGCTTTCTACAAATATGTGGAGCGGGGCCGTGTATATGCACAGATCCATGAAGTGGTTTGTTTTTGTCAGGTAAAAAAGGGAGCGATTCCTTGATTTGGGGATTCTTGAGTTTGAGTGCATGTGGGAATAGTGTTACGTTTCATGAGAACATTCTTGCTCTGCTACTGACCCCCTCAGGCCCCAAGGGGCCCCGATGGCACCCCCAGCCCTTTCCCAGCCCCCCTCTCTCTCTCTCCGCCTCAGTATAGCCCCAACCTCCACATAACATGGATAATATGAATATAAAACATCGATTTTTTCCACTATCCTATATCATGTGCTCACATCCTCGTCCTTTTTTCCACACTTTTTCTCACACCTTGAAATTGTTTCCTCGTTAACAGAGCCATCTCCAAAACATTACAGTGATTAGCCAAAATAAAATGCCAACTACACAAGACTGACTCAAGAGAACACACTGGATCACCTCCTGAATCCCAATCACCTCTTTAACCTTGAACACAATCTAATGAACACTCCCCCTGCACCCCCGCCTGCAGCCTACAGCCAGACACCTCGTCACCTCCCCACCCTCTTTCTCCTCTAACACCCCCCTGCCCGTAACCCCAAAAACACTTTCCTCCAAAGCACGGCCATTCCTTGCTCTCTCTCCCTTGCTGCCTTCTCCTCCTTCAACCCCGCCTCCACCTCCTCCCCCTGCTGCTGCTGCTGCTCTTCCAGATGTGACCCCCCCACCCCACCCCCGCACTCTTCTGAGGGTCATGACCATAAAAGGATGAAATAGTTCTCGGCCACAGGGCCCGAGAACGGTTGTGAGAGACGGTAGAAGAGAGAGGGAGTGAGTGGAACCCCCCGATCCACCAGAAACCCCATCAACATATTTATGGGTCAGCACCAAATGGCACCATCCAACCCTGACAAAATAGTATGTAATATTTGCAACCCTGGTGGCTGGAAGATGAGAGACGCTTGTGTAGAAGAGAGAGACTTATTTTCAATATATCAAGCAACAGCGTCGTGTAGAACAGCTGGAATGGATACGGCTCCAAGAAACAATGTGCACCATTTTTAAAACTGCAGAGAATTTCTTTTTGAGAAGGGTCAGGACTCAGGACTGATGATAGGTGCTGCTCACTTTTAAGCTTGTCGATTTAGTGGCATCTATCTCTCTCTATATATATGTATTCATAATTACGCTTTAGTAAGTGTATAAACCCCTGAAAATACGAATGGTGTTTTGAATGTGAAGGAGCCCTTTATATCTACATAGGGAGGTAGTCCTCTTCCATGGAGACGCCCTGTTTGAGCGCCATCTTTCTGCAGGAGCCCAAAACGGCCACATCGTTCTAGAAGATGATCATTTTGAGAGCGTTTTATGGCCAATGTTGGCTACTTTATATGCATAAAGTAGCCAACATCGGCCATGATAAAACGCTCCCAAAATGAGCAGAATCAATATCTTACTGGTAGGCTATGACCTATAGTTTTAGAGACTCATAAACTAAAAAGATGTCATTAATCTATGCAGGAACTACCTAACTAGACACTTTGCTTCACGATGCAGTAAAGCCAATGACGTGTTCATTTGGGAAGTGCCTACTGGCACCTTACAGGCCACTGAAGCTCCTCTTATGGTCGAAGGAAAGGGAGTGCCGAGGGGTGGCGAGGGCATTCAGTGGGTTGCAATCTGCAACCTCGTCGCTAGATGCCACTCAATCCTACATAGTACACCTTTAACCTCATTGAATGAGGCAGTTAAAGAATGAAAAAATAATCCTTCAAACAGGATAATGAAGAATAATATATTCATTCTTAAACAGTTAATATGGTTTCACTCCGTGCTGACTTCATCCACCTCCCAGCCATATCCCTTTCACTCACCCCCACTGTTAGTTGTTCAGTAAATAGGTTTTGTCTTCTTCCTGTTGTTATCCCGATTCCTGACAAACATTTGTCCCCGCCGCCCCACTGTTCTTGAGGAGTTGATCTAACAGTCACGAGTGTTTCACCTCCATCCTATCCCTCCCCCTCCTTGCCCGACCTCTTTCGCTCCCTGAGGAGTTGGTCAGGAAGCATTTGGGATTAGCATTAAATGGCCTTCTTCGACATATCAGTGAAACAGCAGATGCCCCACAGACCAACTGGTTTGTGTGCCAATCACAACCAGGAATCACAGCCCGCCAACTGTCCAATCTAGAGGGTGCAGGCAGTTTGATTTTGTATAACCTTAACCCAATAGGAAATAAGAGGCTCCACCTTTTTTGTATATTTCACAGGTCATGATTGGAAGGCAGCCGATTGCCCCGCCCTTGTCATGTGTTTTGCTATATTTTTGATTTTGATGAATTAAAGACACAAAATTGTAGAGAGAGAGCAATGAGTAAGAGATTGTCAGGAAGAGGGCCAACCATTTAACAACATGGGGCTGGTTTTTGGGGTACCCTAGGAGAGCCCGAGAATATAGGATTGAACATTGAGTCGACAATTTTAATGGATCCTACTTTGTCAATAAACATAGCTAACAAACTTCAACTCTATTTAATAAAATAGGCCTATAACATTGAGGAGGGTAACGATGAGAATAATACAATCCTGATGAGGCATCTGAAATTGTTTGGCTGGCTTCATCCAGAGTACAACTTTTGAGAAACACAACAAATCCCTACATAGTATTTCACTGCAACTTAAAACAGCTGTTGAAGAGGACTTTGTAATTAAAACCTTGCAAGGAATTACACCAAAAACAACACAGAAATTGCTCTGTCTCCAACTTTGATCCACAACAAGCAGCACAGGCCTCGCTGTGCAGCGGGGAGAATACATTTTTTGAGTTAAAATGAACAGAAGAAACCCTGTTCCATTACAGCTTCTCTCCTACCACCGTCATAGCCCATTAACACTTGAGGAAGACCGCCATGGTGTTTCCCTACTTTACCGTTGTGTATATTCCTGTGTGTCGCCCAGAACGACCTTGGCTGTGTGGTAATAAAGTCTCTTTTATAAACACATTTTTACAACTACACTTAGCAGTTGCATTTTAACTTTTTGCTGCAACCTACCTCTGCCCTCATTAGTTCAAGCTATAATAACGCTTGATTGTTGAAAGCAGTTTGATTATTATCTCATCACTTTATTTCCTCGTCTGTCACTAATCTTCAATGTTCCCTTCACGGGGCTGTGAGTGGGACAGGCTACAAAAGGACCAACATTGTGTCAGTTTGGGAAGTGGTAGTCGCGTTGCAAAGACGGCTCGTTGGCCTCTCACCTGGACGGTCTTCTTGATGCGCTGGGATGGCCCGGGATAGTCCTTGGAGTACAGGTCGGTCAGGAAGAGAGAGTTTATGAGCGTAGATTTCCCCAATCCGAACTCGCCTGGGAACAAAGCAGAATTTGCAAGGATAAGCGTATGCACGCACGCACGCACGCACGCACGCACGCACGCACGCACGCACGCACGCACGCACGCACGCACACACACAAAGATTGTAAACAAGCACCACCGACTGGAAAGGGGGGGGGGGGGGGGGGGGAGGAAACACAAACACAAACCTTCATAGTAGGATGAGCCTCTGTTTTGGTCTGAAGCGGGACGATGGAGGGCAGAGAAGCCCCTTCAGATAATAAACAGTGCAGATTAACTTTACCTGTAGGGGAACTGCCTGGCAACCTCAATAATGCAACCTCAAATATGTAGTTCTGGGAGGCTGTTTTATCGAATGTTAGACCTATCTAAGCGTTGGTGTGTTTGTCTGCAGGAGGGCGTCACCTTGAGTCGGGTGTGTATGGAGGAGGTCCTCTGGCTCTCTCTCTTCCTATACTGGCCCAGTCTCTCCAGGTGCTCCGGCCGAGAGAAGACCCCCGACACCCACTTCAGGGCCGCTCCTCTCGCCAGGAGCTCCGCTCGGGCCACCTCCGGCCACACCTCGGTACGGAGCGCAGGGTCTGCCAAGCACACAGACTTATGAGTGAGTCTAGCAGACTTATGGGTGAGTCTAGCAGACTTATGGGGGAGTCATGCAGACTTATGGGCAATGTAGAGGAAGAGAACATGAGAACAAAAGAAAAGAGGATTCCCACTGACACATTGCAGACTAACCCAATTGGAACTCAGCATTGGTATTTTATATTCTCCATCGTCCACATTCCTGTTGTAATGGTTCCCATATTTCATGTAATATCAATATAAGCTTTTCCAAAGGTGTAATAGTTGTACAAAATGTTGGATAGGTTGTTCCAATGTTGATTATTATGTTGTGTTATGTTTAAGTTATTGTCATGTACCTGCTAGAAAACCAGTTTAGGAGCCAGCTATTAGAAAGCAATAGCTTTCTAAAGGTTTCCACTGGCAACAGTCTTTATAGCCTGTTGACCTCCCATCAGGAGAGAATATCACATTTAGGAATTTACGTTATTGATCCACTCATGCCATAGATGGGTCACACCACCGGGCATGTGGCTTGTCATTTGACCAACAGCCTGGTTCGGCGTCTATTTTAATCTAAATTAGTCTACAATGAAGGATGGGCTGGTGACTCTGCTGACTGAGTAATGTGCTATGCTTGTAACTCAACATTATCAGATTCTGTCTCTACAACCCTCTGGGTAGGTGCTTGCTTTTCATGTTTATTTCCATTTCCCATAAATTTGCAGAGAAATACATTATTTGCTATTGTTGGATCAGGTGTTTGAGTAACGTGACCAGTATTCTGATATGAAATAGAGGGACAGATCTGATTTCAGAAATGAATCCAAAGAGATCAAATTGACATTCTGCCTCATCATAGCTTGATAAATGTAGTACTGTAGTAAAATATTGGGCAGTACATGTCTCATGATTAACTAAGTGTTCCGGGGACAAGCTTCCAGAAACGTGGACTGTAACCGGAAAACGTCTGGCCACCCTGAGTAACCATCAATGTTAATCACGTAAAGCTGACACGCAATACTGAGAAACCATTCATACAAATCATGTATACACAAAGACAAGGGGACACACAATGCTTTATAAAATAACTTTAGGTCCCCACTTTTACGGCGAGCTCAATGTGTGTGTTAACAACTTCACGTGTCAGAATGAGATAAACAAGCCCGCCTATGTAACTGAAGTGAGTCATGGGGCAACCCTGTTATCTGCTGCTGGGATCTAATCCCGGGAATGTCCTCATCAGTAAATCTGTTGTCTGCAACAACAAAATTGACAGAACAGCACCTCAGGGTCAGGAGTCATAAGATTCATGGCAGAACAGCAGCATTACGGCCAAAACAAAGGCACAGAAACAATTTGGCAACAGAGAGGATGTTGGCAACGCTATCTTTAAAAAACAAGCGTCAGCCTACTGACCAGGGGACAGCTTCATCAGTGGCAGTATCACCACTTTGCTCACAGCAGGCAACGTGTTTGTTTGATAAGAGAAGGACAAAAAATGCTGCAAAAGGCATATGACACAAGTTAGTACGATACATGCATACACTCAGTTATTCTTGTCAAAGTACTGTTCAGTCAAATACAACTGTACATTCCACTGGGGTGTCGGTCATTCATACATGTTGTCATTGTGTGTGTGTGTGTGTGTGTGTGTGTGTGTGTGTGTGTGTGTGTGTGTGTGTGTGTGTGTGTGTGTGTGTGTGTGTGTGTGTGTGTGTGTGTGTGTGTGTGTGTGTGTGTGTGCTTGCATTACCTTCTGGTTTGTCACCCCCATTCTGCTCCCCTCCAGACATTTAAGTTGGTGGTGTCCAGCTGCCAGCTCTCCCTTCTACTGCGCCGAGCCCCTGAATGTTTCCCGGAGTGCCAGCTCTGAGCGCTGCCAGCGGCACACAACAATACAATACCGGGCGTGCGAGGCAGAGGAAACAGGGACACAGACCAGGAGAGAGAGGGCTGGTCGAGAGAGGGTGCATATTAATTTTGACTCGCCCCCTCTCCCTCGCTCCATTGCTCTCACACACACACACACACACAACCACTCTCTCTCTCAGACACATCCTCCACTTAGAGGCCGACAGGAAAAGGGCGGAGGGGTTGCCGTGAGGGGGAGGGACAGAGATAGAGAGAATGAGAGGGCTGTAGAGAGTCAGTTATGGACTTAAATATGTCCAACCCTAACCCCAATGGGTGAGAGGGGACACATCATCTGAATAATCCAACTGATGTCAATGAGGAGACCGACAGACGTTTTAAATAAACAAAATATGGTCATTGTACATTACATTAGTACACATGGTACGACGTATTTCTAGTTGCATATGTTTTACTATCATTGTTTTTGTTATAAATTATTAGCACTTGCCATTAAAGCGGGAGGAGAGATGGTGAAAGAGTTATAGAGAA